>NC_083461.1:38143460-38148460 GCF_030014155.1 Tachysurus vachellii | reverse complement strand
AGCCGTCAGACGGTGACGAGCGAAGTGGCAGAACAGGAAGTGGACATGACAGATGGCCAAGTCACTTTCTGTTATTTATTTATTTATTTTTATTATTGTGATTGTTTTTTTGTTTGTTTGTTTTTCTTCAAAACGTGAAAGCCAGTGACAGCTATATCGTTCTGTGCTTTCAAGGGACATTGTAGCTTTGCAGTTAAGGTGTTGTACTACTGATCGGAAGGTTGTGAGTTCGAATCCCAGGTCCACTAAGCTGCCACTGCTCAATTGCTCAGTTGTATAAAATGAAATAAAAATGTAAGTCGCTCTGGATAAGAGCGTCTGCTAAATGCCGTAAATGTAATGCTTTGGTAAACTGGGGAGAACACACACACAAACACAAAAGAACACACACACGCTAGGACGGAGTGTGCACGACCCTTGGGACGGGGGGGGGGATAGCAATTAGCTCTGCTCGTTAATTTAGCAATTAGCACGGTTACATCTCATTTATGACTTAGCTTATGGGTGGAGAACACAGAATGGATAATAAACATCAAAACACACACACACACACACACACACACACACACACCGTGTCCATTCCTCCTGTCCCTCGGAGAAAGTAGGACCACTCTTGTGGTGAGATTTCCTCCCTCTGCATCATGATCTCCACACACAGCATGAAGCTGTAGATGGTTTTGTGGCGCTCGAACAGGCCTCGGGACACGTTGGTGTAGGCGCTGAGCAGCGTGGAATCCAGCAGGATCTGCATGCGCACGCTGAGCTCGCTGTTCTTCTCCGACATCTCGATAGAACTGTTAAACAGCTGCAAAACACACACACACACACACACACATGCACATCATCCTCCTTCTCAGATACATACGAATCTTTGACACGTATCCGTCTTTATAACGTCATAGAGCGTTTTAAACACGTGTTTGAAGGCTGTAGGAGCGTCAGACGTCGGCTGTGTGAGATGTGTGTGTTACCTGTTTGAAATACTTCAAGGAGAATTGGTACATAGGGTCGATGTCAGAAAGGCTGGCGATGACGAAATACATGATGGAGCCCCGAATGGCCACGGGCCGATATTTCTCCCTGGCTGTGTTTATCATCAACTCTGTGGATTCGGCTTCTTCCAGACGGAATTTAATAGCTTCTGAAGTCACCTACGCACACACACACACACGCACACGCACACAAACAGACATGTCAGTATTTTTCTATAGTGTGTGTGTGTGTGTGTGTGTGTTGGCGCATCCTTCCCTAAAACTCATTAAATAGATAGTTTATTGATAATGAGGATGGATGGTGTTGATGCTGGACAGCTGAGATGTGTCATGGACTTCATGGATTGTTCACACAAGATTTGAGAAGCAATCATTTCTGCATCAGAAAAACACACACACACACACACACACACACACACACACACACACACGCACACGTCTGCCTAGAGGGGGCACTTACTTCCACTCAAATTTTCATTTTCTCAAGGGCTAAAGCTTCATGTGTTCCTGAAGCACCTGTCCATCTATCAATGTATCTGTCTATCCACAATCCTTCCTGTACTCTGTCATTCACTCCATCAGGGGAGGGGAGAGGTGACAGAAAGTGAAATGCAATCTCACGAGCACACACACACACACACACACAAACAACACACACACACACACACACACTGTGCTTCATCGTTTATGTGCACCACTCCCACACGTGTGTTTGTGTCTAATGTCTAATCCGAAATTGTACTGGGAGCCTGAGAGACATGTTAGAGGCAACACTGAAGGCCAATCACTAGGACCCCATCTCTCAGAACACACACACACACACACACACACACACACACACACACACACAAGACAAAATGACCCCTGACCTTCGATTCCTGCAGGGCGTTGATGAGCTCCTCGTTGTCGAGGATGTTTCCCTGCGAGGTGAAGAGCAGCTTGAGGATTCGCTCCTCGATGGCTTTCAGCTGGTTGCGGTCGGCGTTGATGCTGACGATCAGCTCGTTCCTCTGCTTCTCCAGCTCGGGTTGTTCCAGACGCACCACGTCACTGAGGAGACGGAGCGAGAAAAACATCGGTAATCTAAACGTACCTGGGACGAGCGCAGGACAGACTTTTACGGTAACACTCGCAGCTGTAAGGTACAGATTTATGTCCAGAATAAATTGAGAGTTGTTGCTTGTGGCTGTGGACTGACCAGGTCTGGAGTTCACTCTACACACACACACACACACACCAAAGTGCCAAGCTATGTCAAATAACTAAAACATATACAGTACAGAGTGCGAGTGGATATTTCCAATCCACAGCAGAGGCATGGGTCAGACATCACGTGTCACACTGAGGGAGACACTCGCAACAGCGGATAAATCTGGAAAATCGTGGATGCGTGAAAACATAAAAAGATTTACCTCAGGAGTTGATCTTCCAGTCCTGACTTAGTCACCGTGAAGTTGATAACAGTCACTTTGATGCAAACCTGTGAGCAAAGAGAATCGGTGACACCCGTGTAACTGAACACTGTACCGCACGAGAGTCTGAGAACTAAAGCCTGTATATTTCCCTTACACTCGGAATATCTGTTCCTGTTACATCACCACCATCTTTTTTTTAGTGCTTTTACAGAAATTGAGCCGCTCACATAAAGTTTAATGTCGGGGAACATTTTTAGTATCGTTCCACTTTAAACAGGCCGTTTTGACCCAAACGCAACATGAAGGGAGGAAAGAGGAGACGCACGCTTGGCTTGTCAAACCGTCGTCTGTGCAGCTCGGCTCTCTAAATGAACCACGCCGGATTGTTGGCATTATCGACTTGGCAGCCATGTCTGGTGTCACATCCACATCCAGCTGACCTTTACGCCAGTGCCAAGCCCCGGGGCGCTGTGCCCTGGCACTCGGCCGTCCAATCGTCGTATTGCTTTCCTAGCGTTCGTACTCAAAGAGGAATTGGATGCAGAAGCGATAATGTCCACAAAACGGCAACGGTGTGAGCCAACAGAACGGCTGGGGTCGGGTATTACCGCAGCAGGGGCATGTCACGGGTTATTTTGTGAGCAAATGTGAACTATTGAGGAAATTCTGTAGAGGTTAATGCTGTGTTATACAACGGCGCTGATGAACGAGTTCAGCGTGAGCGGTAGATCGGTTTAGGGACGTACTGTACATTAACACACTCGTTCTAACTACACCGCTGGAATTAACTTGTGACTTGTGGAGTTGCTGACTTTATGGAAGGAGTCTCCAGTGTCAGTCACTGTAAATCTAAAGGTGTGACAAACTTTAAGCAAAGCGCTCACACACCTCAGGCAGGTAGTGGGGATTGGCCATCTTGGTGGTCATGTAAAAGCGGAAGTTTTTGTCATAGTCGATGTCGGAGTCTCCGAGACGGATCAGCGTCCTGCCGCCGGTGACGAAGGTCTGCTTCAGCAGTACAGGCTCCAGAGCAGGGTCCAGATTCTCTTTAAGCTGCACACACACACACACACACAGAAAGTAATTCAACCGATTATAATATTGAAAACCCTGCAGCTGCACACCATCAAATTCCTCAATCACATAAGCGTCAAAATGAATCTGTTTCACAGCTGGGTAACGAGTTCACCATCAATTATCACTTCAAGCAGTCACATCAAGTTATCGCACCATCTGTTTGTCCTTTAAAAGGCACAATAAATGAAAGTGTCAACTGTGCACATGAGCAAGAGTAAAACATTCCTGCCCCAGACCCTGGACGTCCGCTTGTACGACTTTAGCACGGGGTTTATAAAGTTTTTCTAAAGGGGTGAGGACGTAAAGGTCACCTCTTCCAGTAGGACAGGCATGCCCAGGCGGATGGCGTTCTCCAGGGTGCGGAGGAAGCCGCCGTCCGTCAGTTTGATGACTTTCAGGCCGTTCTTTGCCTCTTTGGTGCGGATCCAGCGGTTTGCCTAAAAGTCACAACCAGAATACCGTTAAAAACACTTCCTGAACACAGACTTCCACTGACTTCTGTTGGGTTTCATCAACAGAACAAAGTATTTCTGTCTGAAAGAGTTCTATCCCTCAGGTGGCTTTGCAGATGTTCCATAATGTTAAATGTGACTAAAAATGCATCTGACATTTGTTTGATTTGATTGCATGTGTGTAAGGCGGAGCAGGCTGGGGAGATGAGCTGGGCCGAGATGAGGACGGTATGGAAATATCTTGCGCAGCAACAATATGTGTGTGCGTTTCTGTCTCGGAGGAGCTGCCAAGCCTCTGAGCGAGATGAAGAGATGAATGCAGAGTAAAACAAAAACGACAAGGAGTCAGAGGATGAAGAAAAGAAGGACTGATTGGAGGAGAGAGCGCGCACGCAGCAGCCCATAATAAACAGAGACAGAGCATGTGCTAATTTACTCTGCTGGGGAAGACAGTAAACATCAGGGCCTGAACTGCGGTAGAGAAATTCCTTGTGTTGTTCTCTTTACATATTAGCCTACGATTTACTCTGGTTTGCTCTCCGTACTGCAAACTTCAGTCGAGTCGCATCACATTCGCACTGATTATAATGGACTTTAGGACTAAGGGAAGGTCACCTGATCTTGGGGGTCAATCATGAGGGGCCAGCGGCGTCCACGCGTCACCAGAATACCGTTCTCGGTGGAAACGTTGTCACGGGGCAAACCTTCGGTGTTCCACTGCCGAATCTCGAACGGGTCGCCCAGGATTCCAATTAGACTGAAGTTGGAGCTGATGGGGATCCCCAATTCCTGACAGCGTGAGATCCACTGCTCTATCAGCTACACACACACACACACACACACAATTATTTCCTGAGTCATTATATGATTTTTTTTTAGCTTGATAATGAAGAATTACTTATAATTAGCACATTTTGCCTGTAGCTCTGTTTATTGCCCCCTAGTGGCCTAACAGTGACTAGATGTCCTCTAGGTCTACATTCAGACCCTGTAACCTCTGTGTGAGTGTGTTAACACTGTACCAGCTGTCTGTAGTGGGACGTGAACGCTCCGTAGTAAGCCAC
>NC_083461.1:38098460-38138460 GCF_030014155.1 Tachysurus vachellii | reverse complement strand
TTTGTATTACCATAGTATTACTCATTGAGTTCATTTACTGATAAAAATATCCCCTCGGCCAGCCACCCCAACAGGTTCCGCCATAATAGTTGCCTGGGTTACATATGTATGTGTGGGGCGGAGCTAAAACAGGGGTGACACCCATTTGGGTTAGGGGCGTGTTTGTTTTGGTGATTTCACATGTCAACATCGAACAACTTTCAAACATCGTGCACCGCACCTTTAATATTATATGGGCGAGTATGGCAGGATTTTAAATATAAGTGCCTATCAGGTTTTAACTTGCATATTCACACAGCATTTTAGCTCTGTGACTCCGTGTCCAGCAAGAAAAGTAGAATAGTAGGTCTTACTAATGGCTGGCACGCTACCGCTCTGCTGCTGAAATAGCAAGGCTATATAACACATTGACACTAATAAGCCTCATCACCGCAGGCCATCTCATTAGATTTTATAGCAGGAGTATCGTAACAGTACATCTACAATATCCCAAACTGACTTAATTGTCTGCGATATAAACAGCATTTCTGGTGATAGACACACAAATGCTCTTAACATGTTTGCAGACCCTTCCAATAACCTAAAAAAAAAGGAATCCAGAGGAAATCTGGGATTTATCCAAGCATTTTTACACTACATTCTGTATGCCACCTTCTTACACTGGGGTCAGAAGGATTTTTAGATGCTTTTTTATATTCATTAAAGACACCGAGTAAAAATTTGTGTTAAAAAACGTGAAAAAGCATAGAGTGATTATGTAGAGATAAAGTACTGACCTGGACAAACCAGTCGATGGTGCAGCAGTTGACGAGCGATGGGAACATACGGCAGCGGGAGCGGAAGGCGTCGCCCACCGGACTCATACACAACACAATATGCAGCTTCTCCCGTACACGAGAGATGAAGAACTGGAAGACCTGCGTACAAAGTGAAAATTCAGCATCGTGTTAATGGATGGATGGATGGATGGATGGATGGATGAATGGATGGACTATGGACCGGGTAAGCAGACGATATAAATAGAATAGAGAAATAACAGGTGAATAAAGGGATGGATGGATGACCTAGTAATTGGACTTGATGGGTCGTGAAAAAAATGGATAGAAGAATGAGAATAAATATAACGATTCTTGGTTACAACTTGGGAGCCTAGGAAATTATTAATATAGATAAAAAAAGGTAAATAGATCTTAGTCAAGAAGATAGAATGATGGATAGATGGGTAGGTGTTATGGATGGAGGGATGGATGATTGGATTATATTATGGATGAACGGATAAATCAATGCATTATACAGAGCCTGGTCACTAAAATACATGGATTTGTCATGGTCCATTGTGTACCTCATCCCGGTTGCTCTCAGGGATGCCCGCCTGCTTGGCGAAGGGGCGCGTCGCTGCCAACACCTGCTCCAGCTCGTCCTTCTCGAACAGGTTGGGAACCTCGCCAGAGTTCAACATGTTGTTGATGTCCTCCAGGAACTCCTCCACTACGATCTGAGAAACATCACAAAAACCTCATTAAGCACACGACACCTTACTGTTTAAACTCTTTAACAATAATAAGTTCAGCACAAACGTCTCCAGCATGATGAGATAAGAGCCGAGTCTCATGTGGAGTGCAACTGCCTTTTTAGGTTTGTTATTTTAGCTCATTCCGAAGGCACAGTAGGAGCTTGGTGGTTTAGAGACACCACTAAGCTGTCACTGTTGAGCTCGTCATAAGAGAAGCCCTTAACGTGTAAACGTCTGTGAGATGGCTGACCTTCTACTCTGATCCCAGAGTAAACATTTCCAAGCTGGGACACACATGAAGAACATTCTGTTCTACCGCAGACATGTGAATGTATCCAAGTGGAACGGTTTCAATATTTTCTTTCTATTCATTGACAAACATGGTCCAAATGAAGGTTATTAGATATTTACAACTCACTAAATCCACTGGACTATCTCTGTTTCCATATCCTCATTGTAATTCGTGTATGGTTTCCTGACCAGAACCCAAAGCTACACAACCTGTGAGCAGAAAGTTTTTCTCACTCTCTGTGAAACTCACTTTGCTTTCTTCTGCACAGACTTCATCCTAACGAGTGTAAGATTGAGACCGAACACCTAGAATGTTATAAATCGGCTGTAACCGGTCAGATCAGGTTCAAAGGCCATTAATGTTCATTATATATGCCATTTTAGGGTCGTTAGCGGTCCTTCGAAAAAGTGATCTACGGAATGAGGCAGTTCTGAAATACGTTCTCTGAAATAAACCCTGAGGAGATTGAAAAGGATGCACTTTGGAACAGACAGAACTTACTCGTGTAGGTCATAGTCCTGGATAGGAGATAACTAAAACAGACACGAATACATTACGAATTTTTAAATATGACAAAGATGCAACTCTAGGCATCAAGGCTTCTCTGTTCCATACAGTAAGTATTAGTAGTGCTTTATATGTGAGGGGATAAAGTGATCTGTAGCATAGAGCTGTTGTTGTGTCCTATAGGTGCTGTACTGGATTGTGTGTAAACATTGGATTCGGGACATGTCCTGTGTCTACCTGAGTGTCAGTGAAGAGGAAAACCATGTCCTGGCCCTCGACGCCAGCCAACTTGTAGAGTTTACGCAGATCTTCGTGGAAACTGTTGTAGTTGTAGCCGCGGCTGAGCTCGATCTGGAAGCAGCGGTAGCTGCACATGTGAGAGGCCAATCGCGTGAGAGATTGCTTTCCTGTCCCGCCCACACCGACCAGAAGGGCGTTGCCACGTTCTTGCCGAATCATGCGGGCGATTCTAAGAGTAAAACGTGACATGTCTTATGAGATTACTTCTTTTCAGCGGTCTAAAAGTGTAAGTGATGGATGTGAAGTGAAGATGATTTACCCATGTTATTACTGTCTTAACCTGTTTTTTAGATTTGAGTGGAAGGGGGTGTAAAAACTTTTCCACAGCTCCAATCAAAATTTTTTAAAGTCGTGTCATCTACCTGGAGACATGTTCGATGGCATCCTGAAAAAACACGAGCTTGGTTTCCTTGGAGAAGGTCATGTTGTAGTCGTCCAGGTAGTCCTGCAGAACGTTCCGGATCTTCTCGGTGTCTGTCAGGTCCTCGTAGACGCGGTCAGCTTTCTCTGCTCCGACCTACATGAAACAAAACTCCTTCAGCAAACCGACTGAGGCAGTTTAGAAGCCTAACGAAGACTTTTTTCCCTTTAATTTGTCATCCTACAGAGTGTGTGTGCTTGCAACCTCACAAAGCTGGTTTCTTCTTCATGATGTTGCATTACATGTCCGGGTTGTTGAATTCAGCCTTTTTTTGTCTTTTTTCATGTTTTTGAGCCTCAAACGTTAGTTTTGTGGTCCGATTTTACCTATGAAGTAGGTGACTCTACACAGCCTAGTTTCACAATGCAGCCATACACTTCTCTGTTCGTCATTTATTAACACACCCCTTTAGAACTGATTGGCTATTATGTGCAAAATAGCTGAGAAGGTAAATGAAATAAATAATACTTTGAGTATTATGATAACAACTAGTGTATATATGTATTTGAAGCTTAGCGGTATTATAAAATCAGGGTGATACTTTGTTAAACAGTCACCTTGATGAAATCTCCAAAAATAATTGGATGCTTGGTGAGATAACTGGGCTCCAAGGTGATGTTGAAATATTTACCTGAAAGATATGACAAAGATTAAGGTTAAATTTCAGACAAAAGTCGGACATCATTCATTTCCTGCTGATCCGTGATACTCTGGGTATATGGTTATATATTGGGGCAGTTGTGGCACGACTGGTTAAGGCTCTGGGTTGTTAATCTGAGGATCAGGGTTCAAGGCCCAGCACAGCCACAAGTTGCCACTGCTGGGCCCTTGAGCAAGGCCCTCAACCCTCCCTGCTCCAGGGGCGCTGTATCATAGCTGCCCCTGCACTCTGACCCCAACCTCCTTAGTTCTTTTCTATTCTGTACACCATCTGTCACTTTTAACTGCCACTTTTCTTTGTCGTAGTTTTCTAAATCAGTTACAATAGCTGGAATCTACATTTACAGCATTTGGCAGATGCCGTCTTCCGCTTACATTTTGCTTCATTTATACAGATGAGCAATTGAGTTTTAAGGGCCTTGCTCAGGGGCCCAGCAGTGCCAGCAGCTTGGAGACCCTGGGATTCACAACCTTATCCACTAGGCTACCACACCACCCCCCCCATACCCCCTGTTCCTGTGGTAGTTTTAAAATAAAAGATTGCTCTATATTTATTCACCCTATGCACTAAATATTTAAGGAAACTGAAAGAAAAATAAAAAAAACGAATCCGTAAAATGTGTCTCAGGTTACAGGGTTTTGACCTGTCATAGAATTCATGAAGGAATGTATTCATGCTCTATGAGTTACTTATTATACAGTTTGCTACCAGTTCAGCGAGAACAATGGTGGTTTATGATGTTGGAAAGTTCTTACTGGCCATCTCGCAGATCATGGTGTTGAAGTAGGTCTTGTCTTCGTTGTTGATGAGACGGTCGTGAAATACACGCTGACACTCATGACAAAAGAGGCGGAAGATCTGGTTTTGATCCTGCACCGTGCCGGGCTCACACTGTAACATGCCTAAAACACATCGACACCAGGCACATAGGTCACCATAAATCGAGTGTGTGTGTGTGTGTGTGTGTTGTGTATCAGTCATGACTGTGTACTGTATGTGAGTGTGTGTCTCACCCTGCACACACTTGGACAGATCTCGCAGGTTGAACACATAGTGAGATTTGGCTGGAGTAGGGAGCAAATCCACGCTCATGCGGTGGTAAATCTCCACTGCAGCATCCACTATACTGCCTGCAGCCTGTTTCACTGCCGCTGGGAAATCATTGAGGAAGCCACTCAGGATTGCCTGCGGAAACAGAATCAACACACAGTCCAGACGGGCTACAAAGCACACACTGTATACCTGATAAAAACAGACAATGATTGTAAACACACATGCATGCTGACAAGACACTAAGCCACACTGGTACAGCATGTGTGTGTGTTTAACAGGTTATGCCTGTCAGTTATACCTGAGCCACTGTGTGTGTGTGTGTTTTGTTTATCTATATGAGAGACCTTAAAAATCTGCTTTAGGCAGTTCTCAGAGGGCGTCGGAAGGCAGAGCATGCTGAAATGGCGGATGAAACGAGGGGTCACAGGGTTACGGCCTCCACCAGGGGGTGCACACGCTGCCACGATGGTCATATCCTAAAAAAAAAAAAAAGCAAGTCACGACATTCACTGATGCTACACTTTTAAGGAAGAGTTGATAACGTGATTAGATAGAACATGAGTGAACGTAGATGAAGGGGACGAGTAGAAAGAATGAGGAAAAGGGGATGAAGGGATAAGTTGCGAGGAGAGAGTGAGACTGTGCTTTTTTCCTGCTGTAGCCTTGTTTACTTATTTACTCTTGCTCTATCTATGTGTAAATGTGTGTGAATGGTGTTTTTTGTGGTCGTGGTCTTGTTTACTTCCACGCTTGTGTGCGTAAAATGCAAATAATGATGGTGTGGATTTGAATTCAAATGAGAACAGTGACAAAATAACAGACCGATTGTACGTTACCATTTCAAATATAGATGCAAAATATCCCATGAATGCATCTGTGTCTGTATTTAAACCTCGAAACGTCTGGTATGGAATCCTGGTTACACTTATGTGTAACATTCAGCATTCAACATAATCATCCCTCAGCACCAGATTGAGAAGCTGAGCGTGCTGGGAATGAACACCTTCTTCTGCAGCTGGATCCTGGACTTTCTGGCTGAGCATGTCCAGCACCAGCACACTGAGCAATGACGCCTTTCAGGGCCGCGTGCTCAGCCGTCTGCTGTTCACCTTGCTGACTCAAGACTGTGTAGCAATGCACAGATCGAACCATATCTTCAAGTCCGCCGATGACACGACCAAGAACGACGAGTCAGTGTACAGAGAGGAGGTGCAACAGCTAACTGCCTGGTGTAGAGCCAACAACCTGTCTCTGAATGTTGATAAAACTAAAGAGGTGTTTGTTGAATTCAGGAGAGCACAGAGCGACCACTCCGCTGAACATCGACGAATCATTTACGTTTATGGCATTTAGCAGACACCCTTATCCAAAGTGACTTACATTTTATTTCAATTTATACATCTGAGCAATTAAGGGTTAAGGGCCTTGCTCAGGGGCCCAGCAGTGGCACCTTGATGGACCTGGGATTTGAACTCACGACCATCCGATCAGTAATCTAAAGCCTTAACCACTAGGCTACCACATCCCCCTGTAGAAAACACCTCACGCTGCATCCGCAAAGCCAACAGCATTATGGATGACCCCACACACCCCTCACACACACTCTTCACCCTCCTGCCGTCTGGACAAAAGGTACCGAAGCATTTGGGCCCTCACCACCAGACTGTGTAACAGTTTCTTTCCACAAGCCATCAGACTCCTCAATAACTGAACTGAACTTTACAGAACACAACACACACGCACAACTGTGTGGACTGCACAGACCTACACTATATACACACTTCTCCAATATATATCCATGTACACAGCACCACCATATCAAACTGTTTACATGCTGTTTTGCTGTCGTTCACATTTCAGTCGATTGCTGCTTTGCGCAATACATTACAATTCCAGTTTTTCTGCACATGTGTAAATGTTTTCTAGTACATACGGTAATTACACTGGTCGGAGCTGCTTTTGTGTATTGTCTTTTGTGTATTGTCTTGTATTTTTTGTCTTTTGTCCTGCACTGTCTTTTTGTCTTTTGTCTTGTTCTGTTTACACCAGCTTGCACAGATACACCTTATGTGGCTAGGACTACTTACAAAGTCCTTAGCTCTGTGTTTGTTCTATGTAGCACCGTGGTCCTGGAGAAACATTGTCTTCTTTCACTGAGTACCGCAACAGCTATATAAGGTTGAAAAGCTTCTTGACCTGACTTGACAAGGGCGAAGGGACCCATCATTTTTCCCAAAAAGAAAAACCGGGTCCGGTCAGGTGGTAAAGATGGCAATTGGAAGAAGAGGCTCCAGGCAGGAGTTATATGGCACAGTCGTAAGGCTGATGAGGAGGAAGAGCGGAGGCTATGGTCTTGCTGAAGACAACTCCCAGGCCATGGTATTCCAGAGGCACAGGACTGATACCCGATAGAGGTTCCTCGGCGACTGGATGCTGAGTCTGGCGTTCCGTGTCTAGTCAGTGAATGTGACAGTGGGTTCCCCAGTCCAGGATGCATTATGCATTATGGGCGCTTGCGGCGTTGGAATTGGGTGCAGGGGTGGTTGAACTGGAGGCAGCGCAAAGGTGACAGATGAGCTCATTGGTGGCCTTCGTAAGATCAGTTATCTGCCTTCCAAGGAGGGTCGGCAGGTCAGGTGCGTCTGCGGAGTCCATAACTGGCCAGATGGTACTGTTTGGGTACTGTCTGAGCTGGACAGATAGACAGGCAGATAACTGGGACAGGAGCAACACAAAATTCCTGTCACAGGCAGAACAATGCAAGGCAGGTAGGCAAACAAACAGAGAAATGAGCAGTCCATAATCCGGTACACAGGCAGGCAGGGTAATACAGGGCAGGCAAAAACTCAGAGTCGTAAAACAATCCAATAATCCGGTGCACAGGTAGACAGAACAATGCAGGAAAGGCAAAAACACAGAAACCAGAAACAAACAGAGTCAAACCAGGCAGGGCAGAAACAGGAACAAGACAGGATGATAACACAGGCACACAAGGCAAACTGAGGAGAAAATCTGGCAAGCCTGATACCTAAAATAGCCGCCGCCCTGGAAGTGAAAATCCAAGATGGCCACCAACCTGGCAGTAGTGTCGCAACCCAGGAAGTGTGGGAAGAGTGCTGACACATATGAGTGAAAACGATGAACGAGGTCATTAATATCCTGTGTAGCAAATGTACCTGAATCTCCTTCCAGAAGAACTTTTCACGATCGTAGAAGCCCTTGAAGTCCTGAAACTGGCGCAGCAGCTCTATTGGAGGTTGCGAGCCGTAAGAGTCCAACTTTGGCATGTTCAGATCGTCCACGAACACCACCACCTGCTTATTAGCAGGAGCACCTGAAACACACACACGCGCACACACACAGAATTTTGGATTAGCCTTTAATGAAAAGACTTCCTGCTTTTTCACTGCTACATTAAATCAGAAACAGAGGAAATGTGACAGCGACTACAGGAAGGTCACCTTATTAGTTTCTTACTGAAATTCTCTGAAATATAAATGCGATTTTATAACTATATTCTGTTAGCATAGATCAGGGTGATTAACTGTACAGACTAGTTGAGTGAAGGTATGTAAGTGTGTGTATGTGCAAACCCAGTATATTCTTCCTCTTCTTCTCCAATTTGGACTCGATGATCTCCTGTGTCCTAGCTGAGGACGTCTGGGCGGAGAAGTTGATGTAGACGGGAACGTACCCTGCCTGGTCCTGTATGCTGTTCAACAAGCCACGAGCCACCACAGACTGGTAAACACAGATAACACACACACACGTCATATGACATACATACAGGTTAACAGTTTACATATATACTGTTTCTCTAGTTGTAGACTCTCTCTCTCACACACACACACAGACAGAATTTTACCTTTCCTACACCGGTGATTCCGGTGTAAAGCACAGAGTGTCCCACAGAGAGCAGTTTTTCCATCAGGTATCCATAGCGCACCGTATCCATAGTGGGAACCAACATCTCAAAGAAAGGGATCTCCTTGTTATACCTAACAAATCAATATAAGATAACACGATGACTCAAAGCGCTTTATTTCTCTTATACATCAGAATCGGATTTTCTTAAAGAAAAAAAAACGACATTATTTAAGCTGTTTATAGTTCAATGAATGTTGTGAAACTGGGGTGGCGACTGCCTGTGTGTGTCTGTGTGGGTGTGTCTGTGTGGGTGTGTCTGTGAGGGTCTGTCTGTGATTGTGTGTCTGTGTGGGTGTGTCTGTGTGGGTGTGTCTGTGTGGGTGTGTCTGTGAGGGTGTGTCTGTGTGGGTGTGTCTGTGATGGTGTGTCTGTGTGGGTGTGTCTGTGTGGGTGTGTCTGTGAGGGTGTGTCTGTGAGGGTGTGTCTGTGTGGGTGTGTCTGTGTGGGTGTGCCTGTGAGGGTCTGTCTGTGAGGGTGTGTCTGTGTGGGTGTGTCTGTGTGGGTGTGTCTGTGAGGGTGTGTCTGTGTGGGTGTGTCTGTGTGGGTGTGTCTGTGTGGGTGTGTCTGTGTGGGTGTGTCTGTGTGGGTGTGTCTGTGAGGGTGTGTCTGTGTGGGTGTGTCTGTGTGGGTGTGTCTGTGTGGGTGTGTCTGTGTGGGTGTGTCTGTGTGGGTGTGTCTGTGTGGGTGTGTCTGTGTGGGTGTGTCTGTGAGGGTGTGTCTGTGTGGGTGTGTCTGTGAGGGTGTGTCTGTGAGGGTGTGTCTGTGAGGGTGTGTCTGTGAGGGTGTGTCTGTGAGGGTGTGTCTGTGAGGGTGTGTCTGTGTGGGTGTGTCTGTGTGGGTGTGTCTGTGAGGGTGTGTCTGTGTGGGTGTGTCTGTGTGGGTGTGTCTGTGTGGGTGTGTCTGTGAGGGTGTGTCTGTGTGGGTGTGTCTGTGTGGGTGTGTCTGTGTGGGTGTGTCTGTGAGGGTGTGTCTGTGTGGGTGTGTCTGTGTGGGTGTGTCTGTGAGGGTGTGTCTGTGAGGGTGTGTCTGTGAGGGTGTGTCTGTGAGGGTGTGTCTGTGTGGGTGTGTCTGTGTGGGTGTGTCTGTGTGGGTGTGTCTGTGAGGGTGTGTCTGTGTGGGTGTGTCTGTGTGGGTGTGTCTGTGTGGGTGTGTCTGTGAGGGTGTGTCTGTGTGGGTGCATGTGTTAATCAACCTGAAGTATGGAATGATTTTCTCCCATGGTTCCAAGCGCTTAGACTCAAAGTCCATATACACACTCCATAGGTCCCCTCCAACTGGAAGCTTAGAGATAGAGAGAGATACAGAGACATTAATCACTATACTATACACCCATGTCTACATGTCTCATCTTCATTCTGTTTTTTAGCTCGTCGCAGTATTCATCCAGCTCTTTCTAATAAAATATGAAAACATCATTCCATCAATTTTCCAGCACCAGCTTAGTCCTTATTCAGCATCATGCTCTGCTCTGGTTCCCTCCCACTCTCTTTGATCTCTATTTCAACCCTGCTGAAATATTTACATTTACAAAATTAAGCAGACACCATTATCCAGAGCCACTTACATTTTATCTCATTTTTTTATACAACTGAGCAATTGAGGGTTAAGGGCCTTGCTCAGGGGCCCAGCAGTGGCAGCTTGGTGGACGTAGGAATCAAACTTACAACCTTCCGATTGGTAGCCCAACACCTTAACCACTAGGCTACCACATCCCCAAATAAATCCCTCACAAGTGTCTTTCGACATGAGTGTTTTTAAAAGTCTTTGCGATCAAAAAGTTGTTGCGATGTCCAGTTAGAAGGGGTTGTACAGTTAGAATGTCCGTGTGGAACACCATTAGGAACTAGTACATTGACTTTTGATAGAGTGGAGTGTAGCAGCCTGCAGCCAAGCAGCTACCTTGGCATCTGAATTGTCTTCGAACTGCTGCCTGATGAAGCTGTCGAAAGCGTCCCAGCAGCTGTCTGTCAGATTCCCTCCTATGGCCCAGATGTAGCAGACCACAAACGTCTGGCAGACCACAACGTTCAGCTTAGCAGAGTCCTGTACGCACGTGTACAAACTTTAGCTTCAACTTTAAACGCATGAGCCATTAAGAATTTGACGAGATGAGACTGTACCATTTTAAGGCTGGGGGTGTCCTTGCTGAACAGCAGTGCCTCAAGGAGGCAGCAGAGGGTGGTGACTTTGCTGATGTCCACCTGAGCCATGGCCTGGGTGCAGTGCTTCGAAACAAATTGGAGACCATTCTCCACGTAGCGCCCAAAGAGATCCATAAGGTAGTTACGCACAGGCTCCGGAACCTAAACACACACACACACACACACACACAGATATTAGTGTGGTATCAAACAAGCTAATAAGCATTTCAATTAGCTAAACTTCCTGTAACTCTAAAAGTAAACTCAGTAACCAACAGCAAGTCATTTTAGTACACATGTGTACACAGTGTGATCTTTACACTTTACACACACACACACACACACACACACACATCTTCCAAGTGTTCCAAGCGTTTCCTTCCAAGTTCTTAAGTGCTCCTTTTACTCCAACATTGCTGATTAAGGAAATCAATCACTTAAATGTGCAAGCACAGATATCGCTGAACACCAATTCCGGCAATTAGTACTAGGTCATGCTAATAGACTCCTGTGGGAATTCACTCATTAGTGCTATTAGTGTTCACAAAAACGAATTACAAAATGGCTAATTTTGTAGACCAGCTGAAGTTAGGAAGTGATAAACAAAGGGTTCTAATCTGGAACGATGGTGCAGAAGCGTTGGTGCAGGAGTCAGAGCAGAAAAGTGGCCTGGATTAGTTTGTTTACAACTAGTGATGGAAATTTATGTATTGTTTTAAATGTATGAGAATAAAAAATATGGCCCTGTGTATGTGATTGTGTGTGTGATTGTGTGTGTGTGTGTGTGATTGGACCTTGTCTGAGATCCCTGTTAGCCATGTCTTCACGTACGGCAGCCATTTAAGCTCCTCTGGGTCGATGTATACCATCCCACACCGACTGACCGTGGCAGGAGAGGCTACAGCTAAATCCTGAACCTGAGAGTCAGACAGGCAGACAGACAGACAGACAGACAGGCAGACAGACAGACAGGCAGACAGACAGACACCAGACAGGCAGACAGACAGACAGGCAGACAGACAGGCAGACAGACAGACAGGCAGACAGACAGGCAGGCAGACAGACAGACAGACAGACAGGCAGACAGACAGACAGACAGACAGACAGACAGACAGACAGGCAGACAGACAGACAGGCAGGCAGGCAGACAGACAGACAGACAGACAGGCAGACAGACAGGCAGGCAGGCAGACAGACAGACAGGCAGGCAGACAGACAGAGACAGGCAGGCAGGCAGACAGACAGACAGACAAACAGACAGACAGGCAGACAGACAGACAGACAGGCAGACAGACAGGCAGGCAGACAGACAGACAGGCAGGCAGGCAGACAGACAGACAGACAGACAAACAGACAGACAGGCAGACAGACAGACAGACAGACAGACAGGCAGACAGACAGACAGACAGACAGAGATAACAGTGTGTAGACTAATTGGGGAAAAAAATTCCTTTTAGCTGTTCATCCTGCTTTCTCATCTCACCTCGAACACCATGTGTATAGAAGGTGTGAGCTTGATCCTTTCGCTGTTGGCCAGACAGAGCATCTTGTTGTCATCCAACACTGTGTTCATGTTCTCGATCCACAGCGCATCTACAGGTCCATCGCTCACCACCCACTTGTGCGTGTCAGTGGGGTCGTTGGAGGCGGCACGGACGCACAGCGCCATCAAACCGTCGTTCCACTCCATCGTGAGGGGGTTAGCTTCGCCGTACAGCTCGCCCATGCTTACAGACTTCGGGTTGAGCACGTAGGTCTTGACGGGCTGGTAGAAGGGATTAGCCTCGCAGCCCTCGGCTTCGTAGAGAGCGAGCAGCGCGTCGGCGAGGGCACGATACACCGTGGTCTTACCACCTCCCGTAGGACCCACCAGCATGACGCCGTGGCGCACCAGCATGGTCTCGTACAGCTGGATCACCTTAAGAATCATACTGGGGACGGGCTGCAGGGATCGGGCACACAGAGCCGCCACGATATTCGACTCGAGCGATCCGTAGTCGTGCTCGGGAATAGAAACGCCAGGAAAAAGGTCCGACAGGATACCGCTACGTATACACAAGACCAGATTCGATTGATTTTACATTGAATATACAGATGACTCTAAATCAAGATTGTATGAGATCTTTTAAAGCTATGATAGATTGCTATCTCTTGACTATATATATATATATATATATATTTGTGTGTAGCACTGCAAATCCAGCCCAGTATTAACATTTAAATCTTTTATAAACTCTGTGGTGATAATAGCAAATGATGAGTAAGTCCTTAGCACTAATCAGTACATAAATAAAGCCCTGACTGAGTAGTTTCATGTGATCTATTCAGCGTTTAATTGAGACGTGCAGAAACGCTACGAGGTGCTAATTTAATAGCCGTAGCTTTGTATAACGGCGGCTTTTTAATTGAATACATTTACAAATGTCAGTAAAAAAATGCATTTCCTTGGATTTCTTTGAAACTCTGTATGTTTGCAGCTATTTACTAAAAATGACCTGGTTTGATATTTTAAGAGGTTTTTATGGTCATTGTTGTTGTTGTTGTTGTTGTTTTTCCTTTTACCCAAAAAGCTCAGCGTCGTCCTTGAGGAACTTGGGCAGGTTGGAATCTCGTAGCGCTCGAATCAACACCACGTCCTCACTCAGGTTGGGGTTCTCTCGTTTCAGAGACCTGAAACACACACACACACACACACACACACAGAGTCATTTACTTTATATAACACATTAGTACAGTTTCTCTCCCACACACAGCCACACACACACACACACACACACACACACACACACACAGTCATTTACTTTATTTACCACATTAGTACAGTTTCTCTCCCACACACACACACACACACACATACACACACACACACACACACACACACACAGTCATTTACTTTATTTAACACATTAGTACAGTTTCTCTCCCACACACACACACACACACACACACACAGAGTCATTTACTTTATATAACACATTAGTACAGTTTCTCTCCCACACACAGCCACACACACACACACACACACACACACACACAGTCATTTACTTTATTTACCACATTAGTACAGTTTCTCTCCCACACACACACACACACACACATACACACACACACACACACACACACACACAGTCATTTACTTTATTTAACACATTAGTACAGTTTCTCTCCCACACACATCCACACACACACACGCACACACAGTCATTTACTTTATTTAACACATTAGTACAGTTTCTCTCCCACACACACACACACACACACACACAGTCATTTACTTTATTTAACACATTAGTACAGTTTCTCTCCCACACACATCCACACACAGCTGTTGCTACCTAACACGTGTTCACGCTACAGAGATGACTAAAGATATAATTCAGCATCTGTACAATAAAACTGATCTCACAAGTGTCTGTTAATCTGAATTGTTCCACATCGTAGCCCTTTAATTTTAATATACATACATAAATAGACCCTGAACTGAACACCCGACACACCAAACACTTTTATGTTGGCTTGTTGTGGCTTTCTTGTCGTTTAGGAGTATCTGAGAGTAGACACTTTTGTTTGATCCTGATTTATACCCTGACACACAGAGCTGCTCCACTGAGTCCTAAAGACTTCTGCTGCAATTACAGGCTGCTCTAATTATCATTTTTAAATGGGCTTTACGAATGTTCCCGGGCTCATTAGCGGTAAGACGACTCGTAGGGCTGCTGTACGAGCAAACCAGCAAATACAGATTAGACAGCATGATATAAGACGAAAAAGCGATTTTTTTTTCCAGCTCAGTGTTTGGATTGTACAACTAACTTGAAGTCACTCTGAGGCAAAGCGAACGAATAGAAATGTTCAGCCTGTTCGTAGACAGACGTACAGTACCCTGCCATGACGAGAACGGATTTGACGGCTCTCATTCCGAAGTCGTAGTGGTCCTGCTGGGAAAGCTGCTCGCTGCACAGCTTATACATCTGAGTCATCTTCCTCGCCAGAGTTTTACTCGACTCGAACCCCTCGGAGTACAAGATCACCTACAGTCAGAGAAAGAAAAGAGAGAGAATACTATTACTTATGTGATTCTGTTTTAACAAATGTGTTAAATGCCATGGTGTGACTCTGTGCTACATCCAAATATATCTCTTATTGTATTCATTAAGAAAGGCATTAAACACTCAGGTAATGAAGGACGGGACAAACACACCTCAGCGATGAGGGCGTAGTTGGGCACCATCATGGAGATGGGTCTGAATAGGGCCTTCAAGTTGTCTGGGAGCTCAGTCCTGCCTGCGTAGCCTGGGTTCATCGTGATGAAGGCGGCACATGTCTTCACCAGCTTAATGTCTCTCCCTTCGAACATGAACCGAGACAGCTACACACACACACACACACACAGACAAAACATTCATCCAATTTATTTAGTGAGTGTGTGAGGGTGATTGTGTGTGTGTGTGAGGGTGAGTGTGTGTGAGTGTGTGTGTGAGGGTAAGTGTGTGTGTGTGTGTGTGTGAGGGTGAGTATGTGTGTGTGTGTGTGTGTGTGTGTGAGGGTGAGTGTGTGTGTGTGAGGGTGAGTGTGTGTGTGTGTGTGTGTGTGTGTGTGAGGGTGAGTATGTGTATGTGAGTATGTGTGTGTGTGTATGTGAGGGTGAGTATGTGTGTGTGAGTATGTGTGTGTGTATGTGAGGGTGAGTATGTGTGTGTGTGTGTGTGTGAGGGTGAGTATGTGTGTGTGTGTGTATGTGTGTGTGTGTGTGAGTATGTGTGTGTGTGTGTATGTGTGTGTGTGTGTGAGGGTGAGTATGTGTGTGTGTTTGTGTGTGTGTTTGTGTGAGGGTGAGTATGTGTGTGTGAGTATGTGTGTGTGTGTGTGTGAGGGTGAGTATGTGTGTGTATGTGTGTGTGTGAGGGTGAGTGTGTGTGTGAGTATGTGTGTGAGTATGTGTGTGTGTGTGTGTGCGTGTGTGTGAGTGTGTGTGTGTGAGGGTGAGTGTGTGTGTGAGTATGTGTGTGTGTGTGTGTGTGAGGGTGTGTGTGAGGGTGTGTGTGTTACCTTCTCCGCCTTTGCGTTTCTGATGGCGATGAGCTGTTGGGCGATGACAGAAAGCACCTCGATGTTGATGCGGTTGAACTCATCAAAACAACACCAGGCTCCAGACTGAGCCAAACCACTGAAGAATGTACCCATCATCTACACACACACACACACACACACACACACACACACACACACACACAGTGAGAGGAATAAACAATCTGTCAAAATGAACAATGGCCACAGTGGAATGGTTGACCAGGTTATTCAGACTGATAATAAAGACTACAGAAGGAACTTGTTTTCTCACACAGTCTAAAGTACAGAGTAAAACTCCTAAACCTATAAAAATAATAAGTAAGCAAAGAATAATAATATAATAATAATATAATAACTCAAAATTGCAATGCAGGCCGTGTGTGTGCTGAGGACATGTGAGAAATCCAGGGCTCTGCTGCCTCCTAGGGGCAGACTGCTACACTACACTTTTACTGACTCATTAAAAAGTTAAAAAGTGTGTGAAGTCAGAAACAGGACATGAATCCTAATCGATAACTTAGTCACCTTGTAATCGAGTCCATCAGAACAGTTAAAGACCACACACTGGATGGCTAGGGCTTTGGCCAAGTCTTTAGTGGTCTCGGTTTTTCCGGTGCCGGCGGGACCTGCCGGAGCACCACCCAGGTCCAGCTGTAGCGCCCCCATTAGGCACAGGTAACAACGGTCCTAAAAAAAATAAATAAAAACAACAAACACTTACGTACAAGCAAGTTATCCTCAAACGGTCTTAATGATTTCTGACCTAAACGTCGTTCATAAACATCTCTTTAAGACCGAACAGCTGAGGTGAATAACACTGTCTAGCACATCCATAATGAACTATGAGCACGTTCACAGCATGTTGATGCGTGTTACCGTGAGTGGGGTGATGACCAGACGCGGACAGGCTCCCAGGTACTCGTACCCATAGACGTACTGAGACAGAGCCATTCTGACCACGCAGTTATCCAGATCCATATCCCAGTAATAGCGCAGCTGCCTCTGCCACTCAAATCTACTGCTCGAGTCCACCTACGTGAAGACGTGCACGAAGACGACGTACGTACGTGATCTCGCCGTATATAAAACGAGTTGTGTAAAAGTTGTGTAACTGTCTGTACCTTTGCTTTGACCAGCTCGGAGACGATGTCTCTGGCGTGGACGTCCACGGTAATGAGAGCTGTGATTATGTTCCGATGGATTTTGGCTAAGTTGCCTCGCACCAGAGATGCCAGGTCATTCAGCCTCTAGACACACACACACACACACACACACACACACACATAGGTATGCTGTAGTTTCGACCATCTTGTCTACAATTTGATATAATAATATTTAGTAATTTAGTGAGTTTTTGCTAGTAATATAATCTGATGCTCATCAGCTCATCTAAAATTACAAAGGTTTCAATCTTGACTCAGAACTACACGCCATTCCCACTAATCGACTAATTTAGCCAGGGCGTCACCTCAATGTTTGTGCGCTCAAACTCCTGCAGGGCTTCGAAATGGTTGTGGTCTCCCTCCAGACAGTTTTCCATTTCTCTACACCACATCAGCTGGGAGATGGTCAGCACCGCCTGCATGGAAAATGACATTTTGAGAGGTTTTTCTGTGAGTATTATGAGCATCGCTACTTAAATAACACGAACATATCATTGCTTACTCGATAAACTAGCAGCTTTAGAATACATTTCATGCACTGCTAGAAAATGAGAAGAGGACTCAGCTTAGCCAGGATTGTCAGCCCTGTTCAATAACGCAGTATTTTTTTAGAGAAGGTCTAAAACCAGACGATTTCTAGATCACACGCACAAACCTGTGAAGGATGTCCGGCCAAGACCCAGTCCGCCCGCTTCTTGCTCTCGTAATCTGAGATGGCGGCCTTGCTGAGGCGTCTGAGAGAGGTGAACATGGACTCCTCCACCTTCCCCAACCAGTCTTCCACGTTCCCACGAGCTTTAAGACCTTTTCCTAGAGGCACCTGCACACACACACACAAACACACACCTCATTCATAAATCCATGAGAAACTGAATATAAACTAGATTTGTAAAGTTCGTCGCAACAGACGAGGCAAGTATTCGCAAAGGCCGGTGCTTTTTGGAGGCGAGTAGACATAAGGGGGTCAGTGTTACTTTTGGAGGCAAGTGGACAGAAAGATAGGGTGCCAAAACATTTGGAGGCAAGAGGAGACGAGCATGTGACATCATCCAAATACTCCTGTGGAAGTTCCCCTCATTGAGCTGAGTGTTTTGATATGTCACATGTTCATGTTGTGATAATTGTTGATTTTCACGTGACATCAGAATACACGTGAGGGAATTCCCCTCATTGTTCTGAGTGTTTTGATATGTCACATGTCCATGTTGTAAAAAGTTTTTTGATTTTGCATATTTTGGGGGCGGGGCTGCGGCACAACCAAAAGGCCAGTCGGTACACCAATTTAAAATTTTGTTCAGAGTATCACCCTAAAGGAGCTGGCCGAGTTTAGTGTAGATAGTTCGAAAGCTTGCCGAGTTATAAACCTCCAAATTTTATAATGGGAGTCTATGGGAAAAAAGGCCATTTTGAAACCAGGTACCGGAAGTACCGGAAGTACCGGTACTCGGATTGCTTAGAAAAGTAATAGCAACAAACTTCAGACCAGGGTCTACAACATATCCGAATTTGGTGCATGTGGCTCGAAAGCTCTAGGCCGCATTAAATTTTATAAATTTTTGTCTAAGCTTAAATAGGAAAACAGAATGTTGGCTTCTACAAAGCGACATAATAATTTCAACCGAATCAAAAATTGACATTAAAAAAAAAAAATAATAATAATAATAGATTTTAGGGTTAAATGAGATTTTGACCTTCTCTCCCTCAGGTGAGATCATGGCCAGGATGTCGCTGCTGTATTGTTTCTCAGCAGTCTCACTGCCAGCATCAGACGACTGCAAGGCGAACTCCAGCCTGGAGATGGCGTCGAAGCACTTCCTGAGGTGCGGCTGTACCGCCTGAGGGTTGCGCGTCTGTGCCAGGATCTCCAGCAGCTCGTCGTTGGACAGGAAGTAGAACCTGATGAATGTACGCATGCATAAATATACATAGTTATTAAATACATAAGTATTTGTGTTTGTAAGTACAGTGCATGGAGTTGTACGGTGTGTACGGCTTTACACACCTCGGGAAAATAACCCTCTTAGACTCTAGATAGGCCTCCAGACATTTCTGAATCTGTTCCAGTAGAGCGTTATTGTTCTGGAAGGTCTCCAAAAGACCTAAAGTGCAAAAGAAAAAAGATCTCTGATATAAGATTATAAGTTATATTATGGGATGTCATGAAAGGATTAGTTCATTAAGGCTACTTCAGCATTAATACACCTGAAAGAGAGGCTGAATCATATGTGATGAGTCTGTTTGTCTTACTGTAATAATAAAATGTTTCTTATGGCTGTTATAAATGTTTATTGCATTATAGTGGAGTTATAAGTGCCGTATTGCTGATATCTTATATATGAAGTCTTATAGGAGTGTTATAACAGCTCTATTAAATCTGTTCTGGTTATAACAGCCTCGCTCAGTACGGAATCGTACAGGTACCATATGCTAGGTCTGACGTCTCATGTGATTAAACAGTGCTGTGTCTGACCTGGCCTTGTTGCAGCACGCAGTGAGTTGGGAAAGGTGTTGACCTTCCTCATGATGTCTTTCCAGGATTTGTCCACCTGCAGGAACATCTTGGCCTCAGCAGGCAGCTGCCTCTGGATATCGGGGGCACTGAAGATGCTCTCCAAATAAAGCCAGTTCCTCTGACACGTCAGCCACTCCTCCTGCACACACACACACACACACACACACACACACACACAGAGACAGAACAAAAGACTAGATAATTAATAGTATTTCATATAACTTCATAAGAACTAAAGATTGGTCTTTAAAAAATTTGCACCGACAAATACTCTGCGTTTGATTACCAGGGTCTGGCTGAACAGGGAGAGCTGTTGCTGCCACTCATCTACTTTGGCCTTTATGGGACCCACATAACGTGAAGATGCCACTGTGGCCATATTGATGATGCTGTCATCCAACACCGCCTACACACAAACACACACAAAGCACGTTCACAACCAGCATGTTGTTATTTACTAGAATTGTTAAAAAACAGAGCTACATCCAAGTAAGTGAACTATCCTGTGTTTCTCACCTGGATATCATCTGTGCCTCCGAGAATAAACACGTCTTTGAAATCACGATGTAACAGCACCACGAACTCGGTGCTCTTCCATGAGTCCTCCACCTAGCAGCAATATGAATCTATAAATCTGTGCAAACATGTGACAAAGAGAAATCTGTGCAGATATAGAACTGTTTTCACCAACTCACCTTTTTCACCACCGTCTCTAGAGCTGCCTCTCCTGATGCCTGGCCTGAAATCTGAGAGAAGACGTAAAAAGTCAACATACAACAGGAACAAGTGCCCAAATCCACCTGTGCCACTCATCATAGCTTTTAAATCATCTTCAGTTCATCAGTTCTTTTATTTATCCATAAATCCATCTACTATCTATTCCACTGTGTGCCCCTGACCTCTAGGATCTCCGGAGCGTAGCTGAAAACATTGAGTGCTTTCAGGGCGTCAAGAGTGAGCGAGCTGTCCAGCAGGCTGACCCCCACGAGGCTCTCCAACATGATCCAGTGCCGTTCTTTTAGACATGGGTTACGCAAGTCAGTGACCACTGGTAGCTATACACACACACACACACACACACACAAATGGAGATAAAACACCAAGGAAAGCATCTGCCTGCAAAACCTTTCAATAGACCAAAGTGTAAATCACTCTAAGCTAGAAGATTTGTTGTTTTACCTTTTGCTTCATGGCCTCCACCCCAGCTTTGAGTTTGGGCACAACATTGTTGGGAGGAAGCCCTTTCTCCAGCTGGTTTACGTACTTGTTGTACTTGTTCACCTGAATGCTCAGGACCTCCGGATCGAGATCATGGAATGTACTCTGTAACACACACACGGTATAATGTCTGGATCAGAATAATATGGAAGAGATGAAAGATCCATGTATCATTAACACGTTTGGAAATTTAATTAACTTTCTTCCAGGTTCCATGTAAGAGCCGTAGTCCAGGAACTTTAGCCCAGAAAATCAGTCCAAGTACATAACACTCCAGATTAAATCTAGGAATTGAACCTAAAAACTCATGCCTAATAACTTTATCCCATGAATTTATATCCAGGGATGTTATTCCAGCAATATTAGCTCAATAATTACATTTAAATTAAAACATTTTTGCCCAGTCCTGGATTTAAAAGAGTAGAATTCATCATATCTATGAAACTTTCCCTAGCATAGGAACCTAAGCCCAGGAATGAATCTGTATATAAGTGTGTATACCTGCATCCAGCTGTCCTGTAACTTGTCCCACTCTTCTAACGAATCCCACAGCAAATGCTTCAGCTTCATCTCGGCACTCAACTCGTCCAAAGAGTCGTACTTGGTCACTTCCACCTAACACCCCACACACACATAAATATAAAGATCGAGTGCGGATATTATGTACGTTTGTGTGCTTTGACATTTCTTCTGACCTTAAAGTTCTTCTGGTAGGATTTGTAGCTTAAAGCTTGACCTTGTAGCTCATCTATGGAGTGCTGGATTTCTCGCAGCAATGTATGTACTTGATCTCGATTTGAATTGATATCCAAAATCATTCTGTTCTGGAATCGCCAAAAAAAAAAAAAAAAGAGAGAGAGAGAGAGAGACCAAGTTGTTACTTGGAAGAATTGGCTATAAATCAAAGATATTGAGTGTCTCGGCTGTCTTACCTCTGCTTGTTGTTTGATTCTCGTCACCTCATTGGTCAGTTCCTTGATGTCTTGCTGCAGGTGCTGGCAAAACTTGGTCACGTTGGCGTCTCTCTCTGCCACCGCCTTGTCGATAGTGTTATTCATAGACGTCCTGGACGGTTGGAGTGTTTTGAAAACAGCAAGGTCTTCTGGAGGAGTGGGCACGGAGTAGCTGTCAATCAACTTATACATGTTACATACTGTCTTGACCTCCGCATCCAGGAATCCAATCTGACACACGGAGTGAAGACAGAGGGATAGAAAGCGTGATGAGGGAAATAACTGGCAAGGCTTGTCACAAGGAACAACATCTCACCTTGTAGACGATAACAGATCGTACAAACTATAATTTGGAACTCTTACCCGCTCCTGGATTTCCTCCAGGAAGGTGAGGGAGTTGACGTACTCAGTGGTAGAGGTAGGGACGAGCTCCAATTTGAAGCAGGCGTCCTGCATCTCAGTGATAACCGCGTCCATTTTTCTTTTAGCCAACTTCGGCAGCATTTCGTTAATGGTCTGTATGGAAGTCATTTTATTTAGTGTGACTTGGTGTTAATGTATATATACACACACACATACACACACATATATATATATATATATATATATATATATATATATATATTACTTTAACTAAGTTAGACGACCTTTAACAAAATCATTTATAATGACTTCACCACTATTTAAAACAACTATAATATTCTACCCTAGGACATAATGCTGTTATAATCCTATATAACAGTTAGTTCTTGTGTGTGAGTGACCTCTAGGCAGCGCAGTGGAGATGGTGTTAGTGTGCTTTTTAGTTGAGATGTGTCCACCAGCAGGATGCCCAGGTGTCTCTTCAACTTAACATCCAAGGCTTCCTTATGCTGCTTATGATACCTCTTCAGACTTTCACCAAAAAACTCCAAATCTATGTCATACACACACACACACATGTAAAAAAGAGAGCTACTATCTTTACAGGATTGTAAACGCAAAGCCTAATAAAGTTCTCTGACACTCTACCCTGGTCCTGTTCTGCAAGAGCTTCCAAGTCCAGGCTTGTGTTCTCCTTATAGAAGAGGTGGAACGACTTGAAGGTGTGGGCATATGCGTCAGCGGCATCGAAAGCAAACTGAATGGAATTCTGGGAGTAGAAAGCACAAAATATTTCCGTCTAACATTATGCAGCTGTTACACTGAGGCTAATATGTAAGAAAAATGCTTTATGTCGATGCTGGATTGGTGTTTATACACAGAGGAATGAGAACCTTGATGTTACAGATGATGTTCTGCAGGTGCTGATCATTTTCCATTGTGGCGTCTAAACCTGGACCATCACCACAGTCCTTCTCCTCGATCTGTAACACACACACAGATATATACATATAAAGAATGTGTGTATCAGTAGTGCTGTGCTTTGTTGTTAATATTGGGTTGTGTGTCAGTAGTGTTGATGGGTTGTGTGTCAGTAGTGTCGATGGGTTGTGTGTCAGTAGTGTCGATGGGTTGTGTGTCAGTAGTGTCGATGGGTTGTGTGTCAGTAGTGTCGATGGGTTGTGTGTCAGTACTGTTGATGGTTATGCGTCAGTAGTGTTGATGGGTTGTGTGTCAGTAGTGTCGATGGGTTGTGTGTCAGTAGTGTCGATGGGTTGTGTGTCAGTAATGTTGATGGGTTGTGTGTCAGTAGTGTCGATGGGTTGTGTGTCAGTAGTGTTGATGGGTTGTGTGTCAGTAGTGTTGATGGGTTGTGTGTCAGTAGTGTCGATGGGTTGTGTGTCAGTAGTGTCGATGGGTTGTGTGTCAGTACTGTTGATGGTTATGCGTCAGTAGTGTTGATGGGTTGTGTGTCAGTAGTGTTGATGGGTTGTGTGTCAGTAGTGTTGATGGGTTGTGTGTCAGTAGTGTTGATGGGTTGTGTGTCAGTAGTGTTGATGGGTTGTGTGTCAGTAGTGTTGATGGTTATGCGTCAGTAGTGTTGATGGGTTGTGTGTCAGTAGTGTTGATGGGTTGTGTGTCAGTAGTGTCGATGGGTTGTGTGTCAGTAGTGTTGATGGGTTGTGTGTCAGTAGTGTAGATGGGTTGTGTGTCAGTAGTGTCGATGGGTTGTGTGTCAGTAGTGTAGGTTGGTTGTGTGTCAGTAGTGTCGATGGGTTGTGTGTCAGTAGTGTTGATGGGTTGTGTGTCAGTAGTGTTGATGGGTTGTGTGTCAGTAGTGTCGATGGGTTGTGTGTCAGTAGTGTCGTGGGGTTATGTGTCAGTGGTGTTGATGGGTTGTGTGTCAGTAGTGTTGATGGGTTGTGTGTCAGTAGTGTTGATGGGTTGTGTGTCAGTAGTGTTGATGGGTTGTGTGTCAGTAGTGTTGATGGGTTGTGTGTCAGTAGTGTTGATGGGTTATGTGTCAGTGGTGTTGATGGGTTGTGTGTCAGTAGTGTTGATGGGTTGTGTGTCAGTAGTGTCGATGGGTTGTGTGTCAGTAGTGTTGATGGGTTGTGTGTCAGTAGTGTCGATGGGTTGTGTGTCAGTAGTGTCGTGGGGTTATGTGTCAGTGGTGTTGATGGGTTGTGTGTTAGTAGTGTTGATGGGTTGTGTGTCAGTAGTGTCGATGGGTTGTCAGTAGTGTTGATGGGTTGTTTGTCAGTAGTGTTGATGGGTTGTGTGTCAGTAGTGTTGATGGGTTGTGTGTCAGTAGTGTTGATGGGTTATGTGTCAGTAGTGTGGATGGGTTGTGTGTCAGTAGTGTAGGTTGGTTCTGTGTCAGTAGTGTCGATGGGTTGTGTGTCAGTAGTGTCGATGGGTTGTGTGTCAGTAGTGTTGATGGGTTGTGTGTCAGTAGTGTTGATGGGTTGTGTGTCAGTAGTGTTGATGGGTTGTGTGTCAGTAGTGTTGATGGGTTGTGTGTCAGTAGTGTTGATGGGTTGTGTGTCAGTAGTGTTGATGGGTTGTGTGTCAGTAGTGTTGATGGGTTGTGTGTCAGTAGTGTTGATGGGTTGTGTGTCAGTAGTGTAGGTTGGTTCTGTGTCAGTAGTGTCGATGGGTTGTGTGTCAGTAGTGTTGATGGGTTGTGTGTCAGTAGTGTTGATGGGTTGTGTGTCAGTAGTGTGGATGGGTTGTGTGTCAGTAGTGTGGATGGGTTGTGTGTCAGTAGTGTCGATGGGTTGTGTGTCAGTAGTGTCGATGGGTTGTGTGTCAGTAGTGTCGATGGGTTGTGTGTCAGTAGTGTTGATGGGTTGTGTGTCAGTAGTGTGGATGGGTTGTGTGTCAGTAGTGTAGGTTGGTTGTGTGTCAGTAGTGAGGATGGGTTGTGTGTCAGTAGTGTCGATGGGTTGTGTGTCAGTAGTGTGGATGGGTTGTGTGTCAGTAGTGTCGATGGGTTGTGTGTCAGTAGTGTTGATGGGTTGTGTGTCAGTAGTGTTGATGGGTTGTGTGTCAGTAGTGTTGATGGGTTGTGTGTCAGTAGTGTTTAGTGTTATACCTTATTGTTAATAATGGGTTGTGTGTCAGTAGTGTTGATGGGTTGTGTGTCAGTAGTGTTGATGGGTTGTGTGTCAGTAGTGTTGATGGGTTGTGTGTCAGTAGTGTTGATGGGTTGTGTGTCAGTAGTGTTGATGGGTTGTGTGTCAGTAGTGTTGATGGGTTGTGTGTCAGTAGTGTTGATGGGTTGTGTGTCAGTAGTGTTTAGTGTTATACCTTATTGTTAATAATGGGTTGTGTGTCAGTAGTGTTGATGGGTTGTGTGTCAGTAGTGTTGATGGGTTGTGTGTCAGTAGTGTTGATGGGTTGTGTGTCAGTAGTGTTGATGGGTTGTGTGTCAGTAGTGTTTAGTGTTATACCTTATTGTTAATAATGGGTTGTGTGTCAGTAGTGTTGATGGGTTGTGTGTCAGTAGTGTTGATGGGTTGTGTGTCAGTAGTGTTGATGGGTTGTGTGTCAGTAGTGTTGATGGGTTGTGTGTCAGTAGTGTTGATGGGTTGTGTGTCAGTAGTGTTTAGTGTTATACCTTATTGTTAATAATGGGTTGTGTGAAGGCATCAAAGTCAGAGTCTTTAACCAGAGGCAGCAAGAACAGGACTGTCTCCTGGAAACGGGAGATGATCTCTGCTACAACCTCCTGAGACACACAACAAACAGAGTATGGCATATCTTTGTCATTGAGTATGATGTAAAACCTGTCCAGTCTATCATGTAAAGAAATAGTAATAATAATTTACACACACACACACACACACACACACACACACACACACACACACACACACACACACACACACCTGGAAGTCCTTGATGGATGGCTGGAAAAACAATGCATGTGTGTCCATCATCAGCTCTGTGATAAACATAGGCAACACTGAAGCTTCAGCTTTCTGTTCCGACACACTATCCTGTAACACACACACACACACGGCAACCCATGCATCACAGCAAACGTTCACAATATGCAAGCACAAACTTGGCATATACTTAACACACACATTAAAATGAACACACACACACACACCTTGTTGTCTGTGTCATGTGTGGCCTCGCCACTGACCCAGCTCTGTATGAGTGTGTGTGACGGTGTGTGTGCTTTGTGCTCCTGGAGCGAGCTCAGCAGCTTGCTGATGGAGTTGACGGCCAGCGTGTGCAGGGAGCTCATAATCAAATAATCAGCCAAGCGGATGAAACTGAACACACAAACACACAACAACTGAACACATGATTGATTGATTATTCTTTCATGCATTGATTAATCTTCTTTAACAGCATGGCCCAAAGTGTGTTATTCTTTGCATTAAGGTCAAAGTGACAAGCATGCGTTCAAAACCATTTTATATTATCAACACTATTGTAAAAGCAAGTTAGGCCATGCATTTCTGTGTGTGTGTGTGTGTGTGAGTGTGTGTGAGAGAGATATTGACCACGTGAGGCGATTGCAGTGGCATTTCTTGATGAGATCATTGCAGTAGACCATGTTGTCTGGAAACTCCAAATCAGCACATGGCTTTTTTTCATCTCCATCTGACACAAAGAAAGACACACAAACCCACACATACAAGATTTTTACACAATTCAAAAAGCACACACATTTGCAACAAGTGAACACGTGTGTGTTGTGTTCGGTTCTCACCTTTGCAATAGTCAGGAAGGTATCCGGCCTCCAGCATAGACGTGTTACACGCCGTCAGTGCCACCTCCTTCACCAGCTCTCTGAACTCCCTCAGCCGTGATGACACCTGGAACACGCGCAAAGATGAGACGCTCCGTTAAAAAAGCCAACACGACACAACACAAAGGATTTTAGTCTACTTGTAGTCTGCAAACTTAACATCCTAGCACTGTTCAGAAGTGTAATCTGGTGCTGTGTGTGTTCTTTTTTCACCTCGTCGAGCTGAGTGTACTGATCGGACTGGAACTCCTCGAGTGTGTACATCCGGTGCTTTTCGATTTTGCACAGGCTCATGTCGCTGATGCGATAACACAGCTCCCTGATGTTGATCAACGCTGGTCTCAGAGACTGCAACACGAAGACATGGGAAACTCGTTCATTCATTTGTCCATTCATTTATTTATTTAGATATTTATTTATATTTCACAGGTTATAAGTGACGGTGACAAACCACACACACACACCTCATTTATGATGAACAGGTTCTCTTGCAAGGCGCACTTGCACCTGTTGGTGATTTTGTAGCGCACGTTGCCGCGCCACAGATGGAACGCTTTAATCTTGCGGAAGAAGGCGAAGGTCGGGATGCGCTGGAGTCTTTGATGGTAAAAGTATTCTTGCTCCCAGCGCTCCAGTGACGTGAGGGTCAAGCCATCATTACTGTAGTGTGTCACGCCATCTTCGCTGATCGTGTAATAGTTTGACTTGTCCAGGGCTGAATACGGTACGATTCTGTCAGGACAAAATCTCTGGTCGGTTTAAAGTGTTAAGATGCTGTTAGAATGGATCGTCACACACACTCACCTCACACACCTGATAAGTGTCTAAATATATAAATATAGATATGAACCTGGAAGATTAATTATAACGCAACAGTGGAATCTTACTTCAGGTCGAAACACGATTGAGATGTCTTTGTCGTTGTCATGTAGAAGAAGCCGAGGTGAGGGTTGTTCCGGATGATCTGAGTGATCTTGAGCGGAGAGCGAATTCTGGCGTGGATCACTTCCTCTACAGAGCCGAACTGCAGCGGTTTGGAGGTGGGCGGGGTAGGGGTGAGGCTATCAGGGCTCAGAGTGGAGGTCTGGCTTTTAAAGGAGCTCCTACCCTTTCTGGTAGAATAGATGGAACTCTGAGGAAACTGCACCTACAGAGACAACACATTTCAACACACTGGAACCACTCTGGTGAGCTGTGATTGTGTTTAATCCACGTATGGACTCGGAATGGCGAAATAAATAAAGAGACCTGTTTTTCTTTGAGATGGTCAGGAATCGGAGGGAGGTGTAACGAAGAGGAACGTGGTTCTGTCGTTTCCGTCGGAGGCATCCAGCCAACACCGACGAACCTCCCGATTTTTTTCAGGGCCGGCTAGAATACAGCACAATAAGCATACAGCTCTTACACACAGACACACTTATCCAGTGTGACTTACGTTCTTTATTTCAATGTATACGACTGTAAATCAGGGGCCTTGAAGTGGCTTCTTGTTGGACGTGGGATTCAAACTCATGATCTGCTCAGCAGTCCAACAACTTAACCACTAGACTACCAATTTCCAGAGCAGCAGTGTGTCTCACCTGTAGCTCCTGGTGCACGGGTTTGGGTGCACTACGTTTTCTCAGCTTTTTAAAGGTGAGAGGCGTGATCACCAGGGCATTAGGATCGTGCTGAGGGACACAGGGTCCTGTCGATCTGAGTCGTGACATCAGCATCTCGGTGTCCACCGGTGGGAGTGTCAGGGGTACCACAGGGGTGCGCCCTCCTGGCACCCTGCGTGCGCCGTCCTCACCATTCGAACCACCTGTATCGTGCGACGACATTCTGCTTCCACTGAATTCACTGTCTGACTCCATACCTTTTGTAATCCCTACAAATGAAATCATATAGAAGTCATAACACTCACTCTCTCATTTTCTACCGCTTATCCGAACTACTTCGGGTCACGGGGAGCCTGTGCCTATTTCAGGCGTCATCGGGCATCAAGGCAGGATACACCCTGGACGGAGTGCCAACCCATCGCAGGGCACACACACACACACTCTCATTCACTCACGCAATCACACACTACAGACAATTTTCCAGAGATGCCAATCAACCTACCATGCATGTCTTTGGACCGGGGGAGGAAACCGGAGTACCCGGAGGAAACCCCCGAGGCACGGGGAGAACATGCAAACTCCACACACACAAGGTGGAGGTGGGATTCGAACCCCCAACCCTGGAGGTGTGAGGCGAACGTGCTAACCACTAAGCCACCGTGCCCCCGAAGTCATAACTATATAATAATAATAATAATAATAATAATAATAATAATAATGATGTGAACCATTGTTTATATTCTGAATAAGCTTTCAGAATCGATTCAGCACAAATGTAAACACGTCATTAATAATAAGTCGCGTTATAACTTAGGAAAATATAAATAAATAAATAAACAAATAAATAAATAAAGACGTTATGCTAATTAGTTAGTTAGCTATCCGGCTACAAAACAAGGTAACTGACGTTAGATTTGTGCGCGAGACAGAGACATATAATAAATTATCTTTGTTTTGCTTTGCTTTTAATCTTACGAGCACTTAAAAAGGCAAACTTACGAAATGTGTCAAGAAATGACATACTTTATAAAGTGGAATAGCGACTTCAAGCCCAGAAATAAGCGCAGAAAAGTTTGAATTTCACGTTGAACGCTGGCCGCAGCGACGTCACTGATTTGTTTGTGGTTGCTAGGCAACAGTCCGCTCGTGCTATGTTTACAATCCGAATCCGAATCCGAATCCGAAAGTGCTTTATTGTGTGCTTAAGCTATTCAGGAGGGTTTTTAGTGTCATATTTTATCGGTACACAGAGAAAACAACACACAATAAAAATATGATGAGAATAAAAAAAATAAAATAGACATAAATAGACAAAAAAAAGTGAAAAAAAAAAAAATTATAATTATTATTTATTAAAAAATATTAAATATATGACTTAATATTAAATAAATATATATATTCCTATTTTATATAGATATTAAACGTTTTTTAATTATTTTATATTTTTAAATCTAAAAATATTTAGCTGATATTCGGCGGAGTTGTACTTTGTTTAAACTTATTATTCTGTTTAATATTAATAATGAAGACTTTCTACTCGATGTTTAAAGGGTAAACTAAAATTCAGCATTTCACACAAAACCTGGCAAATAATCAGAGCTAACGACGACCAAATTAACGATTTATTCATCCAAGGCAACGTTATCTATGGATATCACAGCATAAATAATAAGTGTATGAATAATGTAGTAATATGAACAAGCTTCTGTGTCATTAATAAATTGTGTATTTATGTAATAAAAAAAAAAAATCACACATTGACATGACTTTCATAAAACAGAACAATTTAATAAAATTGAAAGGGCAACACGCACAAAAAAAATTTATATAAATAAATTTCTGTCTTCTGAAATGCAACAACACATCATGAACATCAGGAATCACTGATATTACAGATCAACACACTAATAATAATCAATTATTAACTCCAGTGGATTACATTTGGTTATTTAATTCCATTCTCTCTCTTAGCTACATCTAATATTTTATATTTTCACTTAGAACGTTTCATATGTCTGCCTCTCAGACGAGTGTAGCTTCACACTCAGTCAACGCCTGGATCATGAGCTCATCAGGAATCTCCTCTTTTCCCTCCATGGTCCTTTCCATTTTATCCAGCGCCTCCAGGTACAAAGTGTCATCATCCCAACACTCCTGTGTGTTGTCTGTCTGGCGGTGTGAAGAACGTCGGTCCGTTTTGCCACTCGGACTCGACTCGATGTTTCCCAACTCGTCCATGAGGAACTGCTGATCGTCCTCGTCCTGTAAAAGGGACACACGGTGGTACGTTCAGATATCAAAACAAGAACCATTTCTTTATCAGCAAGATGTAATTAGAATTGAGTGATGGACCTCCTTCAGCATGTAGCTCAAACACACTTCCTGTGGTAGTAGGTAACCTGTGAGAAAAGTCGGTGAAATCGATCAGAATAGGTGTTTAAAATAAAAAGACACTGAGGATAATAGTGATGTGATATCTAAGTGTGACTGGTGGACTCACTAGAAGACCTGTAGTTCAGTCTCCGGCACTCAGGATCATGGCACCTTTGGTACCACACCTCTTCTTTTAGATCCACGATAATTCTGCAAGGATTTCACTGTTTTTTTTTGTTTTGTTTTTTGGTATTCTGAGTAAGATTTAAAACAAGTATCCCGGTTGTTAATGTGAAGACTTTAACTAGCTTATCATAATGAGAATTAGCCTTACACACTGTTTAATACACAGTCCTGCAAACTTTACTATAATAAAGCAGTGACTTATTTTGCCTCAATTGCTCACATGATGTTGTTGCTCTTGTGGAAGCGACCCACGAGTCATTCTGTGAGTGAGTGAGTCATTCCGTGAGTAAGCGAGTCATTCCGTGAGTTAGTGAGTCGCAGAGCGAGTCATTCCGTGAGTGAGCGAGTCACGGAGTGAGTCATTCTGTGAGTGAGCGAGTCACGGAGCGAGTTGTTCTGTGAGTGAGCGAGTCACACAGCAAGTCATTCCGTGAGTTAGTGAGTCATGGAGAGAGTCATTCCGTGAGTGTGTGAGTCATTCCGTGAGTTGGTGAGTCACGGAGAGAGTCATTCCGTGAGTGAGCGAGTCATTCCGCGAGGTGGTGAGTCACTGAGAGAGTCATTCCGTGAGTGAGCGAGTCATTCCATGAGTTAGTGAGTCACACAGCAAGTCATTCCGTGAGTTAGTGAGTCATTCCGTGAGTTGGTGAGTCGCGGAGAGAGTCATTCCGTGAGTGAGCGGGTCACAAAGCGAGTCATTCTGTGAGTAACTAGCTTATCATAATGAGAATTAGCCTTACACACTGTTTAATACACAGTCCTGCAAACTTTACTATAATAAAGCAGTGACTTATTTTGCCTCAATTGCTCACATGATGTTGTTGCTCTTGTGGAAGCGACCCACGTTAGAACACCAGCGGAACTTCCCAATGTCGTACACCAGCAGCTGCTCCGATAAGAAGTATGTCCAGTGCCTTATACCTGTGATTGAAAACACACACACACACACACACACACACACACACACACACACACACACACACACACACACACACACACACACACACACAAGCTCATCCTGTACAGGCTCGGGACTAGACTTGTTAGGTGATAATGCAGATAATCTTTCTATTCATTCACTTACTTCCTTGAATGCCATCTTTGTGCACCAGCTTCAGCACAAAGTCGTCCAGTTCCTTGTATGGTGACGTCTGATGTTTTCCTGCAAGCTCTGAGAATAAATCGGAATAAACCCCAAACAGCAGATATAAATGAGTAAAACATGATGAGCGGTACATGATGTGATGTACTACCTGTGCCGTGTGTGCCTCTGTGTTGAGCTGAACGCTGAGAATCCTTTGAAGTCGTCTCCGGAGCATTGTGTGTCAGAATCCTCTGAGATGTGAAGCTGGATAGAAATGATCACTCGTTGGTTTGTGGGGGATAAAGAATGTGCTTAATAACACCAAAGTATGCAACAAACCTTCGTTAAAGATCAATCGTTCGAGATCAATAAGCTGTTTCCACCTTAGAGGCTAAGCTTTGTGTGAGAAAAATTATTGTGTGTTTGTGGAATCGACTCTTAAATGATTCTTGGGTTTGACTCTCAGATTTTAATGAATCAATAAAAGTCCCTTAAACTCTCATTATTAAAATTAAGAGTCAACTGGGAGACGAGTCCAAGGTTGTTGGTACACCGCTCATCGGTTTGCTAGTAGAACCTGTAATATGTTTTGCTTTTAAATGATATTCATCCAGTTCATCGTTACAGTGTACACACTCAACTTTGTGTTTATCCAGACTGCCATCCAATTTTCTTTTAAAAGAGAAATTTCCGCCTACCGGAGTTACTGGTGCTTTCACCATTGTAGTATATATATATATATATGTATATATACACACACACACGTAACTACTACACCAATATTGTCAGACTTACATAATTACCTCACGTTGGTGATCAAAGAGGCCAGGAATATGCGTTCCTCCTCTGTAGTGTGCTTGTTGGAAACTGGGACAAACTCGTTATCCTCGGCTACGGAGAAGGCAGCGTTCTTCCCCAGCTTGGACGACTTGTACAGACGGAAGTTTCTGTTTTTTGTGTACACGCCTGTGTAGTACATTATATGTAATGTAGAAACACTGTAGACATCGGTGTATCTCAAATATAGTATTTCCCAGACACGTTTTGAACCTCGTCAAAGACCAAACCGAGTTTTCCGTGACAAAGCTGTACGAAACCTTACCGAGATCCACGAAGAGCTGCTTTTGTCCATCCTTTCCCGTCACTATCAAAAAGCCCAGGTCTTCCTCGTCCTCCTCCTCATGCTTCATTCTCTTTGACTGAGGCCCGTTGCTGGCTTCGTCAACGTTTTCTGGAGAGTTCTCAGAGCTGCGTAGGTCGTTTTATAACCCGAAAAATACAGTAATCATAAGCTTGGGTTCGTATTGAAAAAGTAAACTGCGTATCCATGTATAAATGTTGTAGTTTTGCTCACCCTTTATGGAGATGTTTCAGTGCTGATTTGAGTATGTGATGGATGAAACTGCCTAAAATAGAAAGACACAATACATACAGCATTCAGTGTAAACATAGATTACATAATAAATGACAAGAGTGGTGCAATCAGTGAATGAGCAAGAGAGTCATTCCGTGAGTGAGCGAGTCACGGAGCGAGTCATTCCGTGAGTGAGCGAGTCACGGAGCGAGTCATTCCGTGAGTGAGCGAGTCACGGAGCGAGTCATTCCGTGAGTGAGCGAGTCACGGAGCGAGTCATTCCGTGAGCGAGCGAGTCACGGAGCGAGTCATTCCGTGAGCGAGCGAGTCACGGAGCGAGTCATTCCATGAGTTAGAGAGTCATTCCGTGAGTAAGTGAGTCACAGAGTGAGTCATTCTGTGAGTGAGCGAGTCATTCAGTGAGTTAGTGAGTCACAGAGCGAGTCATTCTGTGAGTGAGCGAGTCATTCCGTGAGTTAGTGAGTCACGGAGCGAGTCTTTCCTTGAGTGAGCGAGTCATTCCGTGAGTTAGTGAGTCACAGAGTGAGTCATTCTGTGAGTGAATGAGTCATTCCGTGAGTTAGTGAGTCACAGAGCGAGTCTTTCCTTGAGTGAGCGAGTCATTCCTTGAGTGAGCGAGTCATTCCGTGAGTGAGCGAGTCATTCCGTGAGTGAGCGAGTCATTCCGTGAGTGAGCGAGTCATTCTATGAGTGAGCGAGTCACAGAGAGAGTCATTCCGTGAGCGAGCGAGTCATTCCGTGAGTGAGCGAGTCATTCCGTGAGTGAGAGTATCAATGAGTACAAAAGAATAAGTACATGGGTGAATGAGTGAAAGAGTAAAAGAATGAGTAAGTAAGTTTAAGTGTGAATGAAGTCTCCATGCATGCTGTATGTATCACGCACTCACCAACATGCCTGTTGTCCTTAAACGCACAGTCGGACAGGATGAAGATGAGATGGCGGCTGAACTTCTCGGCTGTGCTGGAGTCCAGATTCAGCACGTCCCTCACCGAGTACTTTAGACCGTACACCTTCTCCAATTTCACACATACATACTGACGATGAAAAAAACACCACATATTCTTATAATCTTACTTGTAAGAGATAATTAGTAATGTGTTAGATTTATTACTCGTACAGTATGTACGCCACACACCACTACACTGGAACCCAAGGGCATTTTTTACCTGAATCAGTGACGCCACCATCTTTTTGCCATCCAAGTGTTTATTAGAAGCTACATCAAACTCCAGGTCAAAGTAGAGTTTACATACAGCGCCATCAGGAATCACTTCATAGCAGTGCATCAGGGAATGTCTGTGTGAACTACAGGGACATGTTGGATTATAAGGTGTAGAAATAACAGTGTAATCACACCGTACTGATGTTCAGAGCAGATGAAAAATGATATTCCATGTGAATAACTAGGTAAAATTACCTGTAGTAGTGCCAGAGCTCACTGTAGCTGGTCACTAAATAAATCCTCTGTCCTGCACCTGTGCTTTCTTTCTCCATAGCAAACACGTGCACATCCTGAAAAAAAGCAAACACTGTAAAAACACGGTCCCTACAATATAGTGCTGTTTCAAAGCAGATCCCATTCCTTTGTTTGTACCTGCTTGCAGCACTGGCTGAAGGCGATGGCATTGCTCTGGCGAGGGAACAACCTCCATATAGAGGACGGCTGCCAAGGCCGGGACAGACGAGCTTTATACGGACAGCTGATTGGGGCGGACTGGTAGGATAAAGCCCTCTGCTCCACCGCCTTCACTCGGTCCTGCCACTTTCCCCTAATCATCACCACGACGCTGTTAATTTAGGGAACCATTACAGCTTACACTGTAAAAAAAAAGGCACAGAAAGGAAGTAACATATATTGATTACATATAGGTTTTATATATATGATGTTATCGGCTTCAATAAAATGTGTGTATGTGTTTGTATATGTATGTGTATATATATGTATGTATGTGTTTATATGTGTGTATATATGTGTGTGTGCGTGTGTATATATATATATATATATATATATATATATATATATATATATATATATATATATACACACACATATATACACACACACATATATACACACACACATTATATATATATATATATATATATATATATATATATATATATATATGTGTGTGTGTGTGTGTGTGTGTTTGTGTGTATGTGTGTGTATATGTGTATATATGTGTGTGCGTGTATATATATATATATATGTATGTATGTGTTTATATGTGTGTATATATGTGTGTATGTATATATGTGCGTGTGTGTGTTTGTGTGTATGTGTGTGTGTATATGTGTGTGTATGCGTGTATGTGTGTGTATATGTGTATATATGTGTGTGCGTGTATATATATATATGTATGTATGTGTTTATATGTGTGTATATGTGTGTGTGTTTGTGTGTATGTATATGTGTGTGTATGCGTGTATGTGTGTGTGTTTGTGTTAAAACAACTAACAGTATAACTTTTGAGGTTTTACACATATAATCTCGCACAGAATTCAGAGTTGTGTAAACAATTACAATCAGTCCAGGTTTCACGTGATTTTACCACAGACTCGAATCTCAACACACACTTTAATTACATTACAATGAATTATAGACCTCACCAAAATGGCGGACCAGTTGACGTGACGCGGAAGTTATAAACAACCGCCATATTAGGTGTACTATTTTGTTTCGTCTTCTATGTATAAAAGTTAACCGCGGCTAAACGTGACAAGAGTTTTGCTTTCTAGCTAATTAAATCAGACCGACAACTTTTATCACGTGTTTGTTTACACGTCAAAAATTAGTTAAATCTTCTGTCTCGTGCATTTACAAAAACTAAACATCTAAATAAGTAAAACACGTAATGTCACGCACTATTAAACCCCATTATTAACACTTACCGTTATATTTTTATATCCTGTCATGTTTTGGACATTTTACGAAGCTACGTTTACTTCCACTTATAAATCTGACAACTTGTCACGCGCTGTTGTGTTTTGGATATACGCGGGCCGCAGTGCATGACGGGAATACAATGAATTTACAACGGTGCCAGATTGAGCTATTTACATTTACATTTACATCACGTGACAGACGCCCTTATCCAGAGTGACGTACATAAGTGCTTAAATCTCTAACATTGAATACATTAATGCTGGATCACTAAGTTACATACTTAAGATACCATGAGTTTAAAACATTTGTTCAAAGTTACAATGAAAAAGTGTCAAAGGTGTGTTTTTTTTTTGGTTTTTTTTGTTTGGTTTTTTTTTAAATGCAAAAGATAATGAAAGAAGTGCTAGTTGAAGTGTTTCCTGAATAAGTAGGTCTTCAACCGCCGCTTGAAAATAGCCAGTGACTCAGCTGTCCGGACCTCTAGGGGAAGTTCGTTCCACCACCTTGGTGCCAGTACAGAGAAGAGTCTTGTAGTATACTTGCCTCTTACCCTGAGAGATGGTGGAACCAGTCGAGCAGTGCTGGTAGATCGGAGGGTGTGGGGTGCAGTGCGAGGAGTGATGAGGGCTTTGAGGTAAGAGAGAACTGGTCCATTTTTGGCTTTGTAGGCCAGCATCAGTGTTTTGAATCTGATGCGTGCAGCTACCGGAAGCCAGTGGAGGGATCGCAGCAGCGGGGTGGTGTGGAGAACTTTGGCAGGTTGAAAACAAGCCGGGCAGCTGCATTTTGGATCATTTGCAGAGGACGGATTGCGTTCATAGGTAGACCTGCCAGCAGTGCGTTGCAGTAATCCAGTCTAGAAATGACAAGAGACTGAACAAGTACCTGAGCAGCCTGTGTGGACAGAAATGGTCGAATCCTTCTAATGTTGTAGAGAAGAAACCGACATGAGCGAGTCACATTAGCAACATGAGAGGAAAAGGACAGTTGATTGTCCACGGTTACCCCAAGGTTGCGAGCTGTGGCTGAAGGGGAGATCAGATCGTTGTGCAAGGATATAGCAAGATCATGACCTGGGTATGAATCACCTGGGATGAAGAGCAGCTCAGTTTTGCTAGGATTAAGCTTTAACTGATGAGCAGTCATCCATGATGAAATTTCTGCCAGACATGCAGAGATCCGGTCAGAAGCTGTGGCATCTGAGGGTGGGAAAGAGAAGATAAGTTGTGTATCATCAGCATAGCAGTGGTAAGAGAACCCATGTGAGGAAATAACTTCACCAAGAGAGTGAGTATACAGGGAGAAAAGAAGAGGACCGAGTACTGAGCCTTGTGGGACGCCAGTGGAGAGTCTGCGTGGAGCAGATGTCACTCCCCTCCATGTTACCTGATATGAGCGTCCTTCCAGGTAGGAAGCGAACCATTCCCAAGCTGATCCGCAAATCCCAAGACTCCTGAGGGTGGATAAGAGAGTCTTATGGTTGACCGTATCAAACGCTGCTGAAAGGTCAAGGAGGAATTTTCGTGCAAACAACTTAAAAGAAACATTATTCAAACTCGACTTTTTTCTGTTTTTAATTAACGTGTTTTTAATTACTTTTTAAAGTATGTTTTTCTAACTGTTTTTTTTTCTTATTTTGTAAAGGTGTATAGCTGTCGTGTCCCAACACCCAGAGATGTGAATAATATGAGATAGTTCTGATTTGATTTGATTTTTTTATAAAAAAATTTCTATCCCATTTTAACAAAGGTGTATCTTTTATTTTCATTATAGATACTGTATTATTAGTAAATAATTATAATAATGATAGTAATCAAGTTAAATTATTAATGTTGATTGACCTTAAAGCTTTATTGATTAATTCTGGCAACCCATCGTCCAGGCGCGGTGCATGTCGGAAGTAAGGTCTGGAGATTGGCGCGCGGATTCGAAGGGAAAATGGAGTTGATGCGCGCGATACAGTTACTGAAGTTAAACGCTGTATCTACAGGTATGTTTAAGTTTTATAATAATTTATTTACTTACTAAAAACCCATTTAAAGCTTGTATTTAATGTTGTCTTCTGTTAGGCTGTCAGAGGACGCAGTTAGCTTGTTATGCTAACGTTATTAGCACAAATATATGACCAAACCAGGCATTAAGGTGATAATACAGCCTCGATATATTAGTTAATTAGAATATTTATTATTTTAATGATGTATAAAGTTATGTACATGAGCGTGTAGATAAATACGAGAATGTAGAAATAAACATTCGATAGTAAACGGAAAGTTTTTTTCCGTCCCAAATCATTAACTCCTCCGTGATGAGGTGCACTAGATAGGGTGTACATTAAGGGGGTTCTGGGTAATACGAAGTGCACTAGATAGTGTACGAGTGTGGATTTGGGATGAGACCCTAGTTCATGAATTACAGTTGCATTATAGACGGATTCTGCTTTTGTTTACTTTATTGTTTACTTAAATCTTTTAAGATTTACTTTATTTTTTGGAGTTTATGAGACAGTTGGAAGGCAAATATTAATAATAATAATACTTTATATTTATTACTTAATATTTTAATATGAATATTTATTATATTTTAGAATGTTATAAAATTAATATTACTTAATATTTTGATGTAACCAGCATAATTGTAATAAAATAATTGCAGTCATAATAATCACACACACAAAAAAAATCAACCCCTCATGCTGCTTTACAAAGGTTTAAAAAGCAAACGCTTAATAAATGCAAAAATACTCAAACAGCACAGAAAATAATAGACACAGCAAAGTAAACAACAAATAATACGATAAATAATCTATGAGGAAAAGTACGAAAAAATTCTAAATGGTAGAAATAAAATGGTGAATAAAAATACATATAGTCTTTGTGTGTGTGTGTGTGTGTGTCATCTCTCCCTCTCTCCAGCCTGGGTGGATGTGGTGTGGGAGTGTGAGTTCACGGATGCTGAGCCCCTCGACTCCGCTATCGAAGAGGAAATCAAAGAAGATGTGAACGTGTTCAAGAAGGTCTACAAGCAGTTGCTGCCTTTCTCTTCCGAAGACGACAGCACTCGGGTAACGCGAGACTCCCAGAAGCGATGGGATTGAAAAGTGTTCTGTTCTCTTTCTGATCTTCTGGTGTAACGTAAAGCCTCTCTGTTTTGTCCGCAGAGCACATGGAACCTGTTTGGAGAAAACGGCGTGTCTGTGAAGTCTCTGGTGGCCGTGCTGGCGTGCTTCATCCTCGGCGTCAAAACCAAATCGTCCAGCGTCGAGCAGAGACGTCACAGCCTGCAGGCAGCTTCGCTCTACCTGCTGCTTCTCAGAATCCCAGGTGAGTCTCAGTAGCTCCTGTTTTACCAGTGTAAAGTTAAGCCTGTCCAAATAAGGCTCAAGACATATATATGTGTGTGTGTGTGTGTTACAGGCAGCGTAGCCAATAAAGTGTTCCATCAGATCCTGTTCGACACGTGTCTGGACGTGGTGCTGAAATGCTGGCCGCAGAACTTAGGGAAGAAGCGCAAGAAAGATACGCTGAAGAGCTCGCAGGGTGACGCCAAGAGCGGGAAACGGGCCAAACTACCGAAGAAAGTCTCCGAAGAGGTAAGGTTCTAATCCAAGATTTGTCACAGTCTTCAAGAG
>NC_083461.1:38088460-38093460 GCF_030014155.1 Tachysurus vachellii | reverse complement strand
CAGCAGGTCTCAATGATGATAGTAAAAGCAGGATCATCGGTGAGTGCTTAAATTATATAAGTTTGTGTAAATGAAGAGATCCAGTTCTGAACTGTTTTATGTGTGTGTGTGTGTGTGTTTAGATGATCTGATGGCCTGGCTGAAGGGCTTCACTCTACCCCTGGAGGTGATCAGTGCCGGCGTGGATGCTCTGTTCAGTCTCGGACAATCTGACGACATCAAGGACACCGTGGTAACGATATGCACAGGAGTCGTATTTTAGAGCTGTCACTTTCACACGCTTTTCATTCACTCTCCACATGTGTGTACGTTAAAGAGCTTCCTGAACCAGTTCTGTGGAGAGCTGGTGTCCGTGTGCGAGGAGCACCTGTCTACTGTCCTGTTAAACGAGAGAGGGGCAGAGAATCTAAACCAGGATCTGCTGGTAAGACCTGAAAACACATCCCAGGTTTTTCTGCAGCTAAAGGTTTTTTTAACTAAACATCCTGTCATTGCCTTTTCTTCTGACACTCGCACCATCTCTCTCTCTCTCTCTCTCTCTCTCTCTCTCTCACAGGTGAAACACTTGTACACTCTGGGCGTGGCCTCTCTTCACTGCCCTGCCAAAGTGCAAAAGCGAGTCTTCCTCCTCATTCAGTCTATTCTCACTACATCTGAGCAACCTGGTGTGTTTATAATACTTTTCCTTCACCCATCCATCTGTCCATCCAGGCTGTAGTAGAATTTGTTTTGCACATATAATAATGACCTTATCGAACCGCGCTCGTGTGTGTGTGTTTGTGTGCGTGCATGTGTGTGTTTGTGTGTGCGTGTGTTTGTTTGTGTGTGCGTGCGTGTGTGTTTGTGCGTGCGTGTGTGTGTTTGTGCGTGTTTGTGCGTGTGTTTGTTTGTTTGTGTGTGTTTGTTTGTGTGTGCGTGTGTTTGTTTGTGCGTGTGTTTTGTGTGTATGCGTGTTTGTTTGTGCGTGTGTTTGTGTGTGTGTTTGTGCGTGTGTGTTTGTGTGTGTGTCCTCCAGTGACTGGAGACGATGCAGAGCTACCAGCCAGTCAGCCCCTCTCTCAGTTTAAGCCATCTTCCATGCCGACAGTAGTACGAGCTCATGCCGTCATCACACTAGGTATGACACACACCGGACCGCAAAACAAGTCCAAGTCCTTTTTTTTTTAAAAAAAAATCAGACTACTCTTCATTCTCTCTCTCTCTCTCTCTTTTTTGTTTTGTGTCTGCAGGGAAGCTGTGCCTGCAGCACGAGGGGCTGATGGTGCGCTACATTCCTGCCTTTGCACGAGAGCTGGAGGTCGGCACAGAGTTGGCGGTGCGCAGCAACGTGGTAGTGGTGCTGTGCGACCTGTGCGTACGTTACCCCAACACGCTGAGCCGATACATCAACAACATCTCCACCTGCCTCAGAGACGCAGAGCCGCTCATCAGAGAGCAGAGCCTCATCATGCTCACCAATCTGCTGCAGGTACACGTTCATACCAACAAGCACGTCTAACACACAACAAGTCTGTTACTCAGTTTGGAACTCAGATCACGCCTTCTGTTCCAGGAGGAGTTTGTCAAATGGAAAGGATCTCTGTTCTTCAGATTCGCTGCCGTCCTGGTGGACCCAGATCCCTCCATTGCAGAGTTAGGTCTTCAGTTTGACTTTTCTTTGATCCGTTTCCAAGTCCGATAGATTTTCATTGTGTAATTGTTGTTGTTGTGCAGCCTGTGTGAGTACTGCCTGGTGGACCTGCTGCTGAAGAAGAACCCGCTGATGTTCTGCCAACACTTCATCGAGTGCATCTTCCACTTCAACTCCTACGAGAAGCACAAGAAGTACAACAGATTCCCACAGACAGAGAGGTGAGTGTAAAACACTGAATCATAATAAAAACAACGATTCAGTGAATCGATTCGTCAAGGCAGAGATTCAGATGTAAAGAATTATTTCTTCTTAACAAGATATACGAACACTTTATTAAGTAATAAACACAGAAAAACAACTACTAGTCATTTTACACTCCTCACGCCGTTCGTTGTCTGACTTAGATTCTAAACACATCCTGAACGGATATCCGAGTAAATCTGATCAAATATAAATGAATGGGAATTAATCTGATCTATTCGGGTTTAATCTGAACCTGTCTGAAACAAATCTAAATGAATCTGAGAGAATCAAGAAGTCTGAATGAATCTGAATCAATCTAGAATGATTCATTTAACTAAACGGACTGAAATGATGAGTGAATAAAATGATGTGTGTGTGTGTGTTGTCAGTGAGAAGAGCAGGTTTTCTCTCAAAGGACAGATGAATCAGGGCAAACGATTCAGAATCTACAGATTCCTCCTGAAACACTTCACAGATGAACAGCGCTTTAATATCACCACCAGAATCAGCCAGGATGTTCTTGGTAAGCTCTCTGTGCGTCTGTGCGTGGAGATGAAGTGTGTTTTGTGTGTGTGGAGATGAAATGTGTTATGTGTGTGTGTGTGTGTCACCTACAGCGTGCTTCGTGGACTCAGAACTGCCTTTAGATTCAGAGGGAGCTGAGCTTCTGGCAGACGTGTTTGACGTTCTTTCGTTGAAGGAGATCAAGCTGACGGCCATAAGCGGAGCTTCACCCAACGACGACGCACCTGACGACGAGATGGCTGCTGCTAAAGCCGTGCTGCAGAAAAAGCTCGTCTCCCAGGTCGCAATCCACACACACACACACACACACACACACACACACACAGAGCTCACTTACAAATGAAAGAACCCTGTCTAAACCTGCTTAAACACGCACTGCAGTAACATTAGTCACTCACCACTTTGGGTCGAACTGCTCTACACTGAATATGCGAAATATGTCCCAGCTCTTTAAAACTGCTCTAGGATCAGCTTCACCTGCTCTAGCTCCCATGTTTAGCAAGAAGCCTGACCTCAGATCTCTGTGGTTAAATTCGAGCGTGTTCTGCTTGAGCAGGTGCAGAAAAAGAACTTTGTGGAGAACGTGATCCCCCTGGTCATCGCCTTGAAGAACATGCTGGAGGAGAAGCGCTCGCCCGTGCTCAAAAACCTCATGGCTTACCTGCAGGTAAACGGTCACGGGGTCAAGAATGGTGGATATGTGGGTATTCTTTAGACAGGAATTTAGTGTGTGTGTGTGTGTGTGCGTTAGGTGACCATGCAGGACTACCGATCTGAGGTGAAGGAGGTCTTTGCTGCAGATGAGCAGCTGGCTGCAGAAGTGGAGTACAACCTGAAGATGTTTGAGAAACAAAAGGAGCAGGAGCAGCAGGAGTTGGCGCAGCGGCTTAGCAGTTTCACGCTGTCACCCAGAACTAAAGTAGGTGCACTTTAACTCACACACATCTCTACGCCCAGAATGTCACGTGTACATTACGTTACGTCATGTGATGTGTATGTTTAGGGTAGTGCAGCAGCGTCTCCAGCTCAAGGTGTCAGAACCACACCCCTGCCACCTCAGTCTGCCCAGAGACCCTCAAACACACCAAGAATGGCAGATGCACTCAGGTAACACCCGTCTACACACACACACACACACACACACACACACATCCTACTCAGCATATCTGCAATACAGAGACCAGAGTTTATTGCATCTACACACACACACACACACACACACACACAGTTTATTGATGTTGCTTAGCTACACAAAACTAGTATAAATGTTTCTGCTCTTCAGACAGTGTTAAAATGCTATTTTATAAAATGTAAAATGTTTTTTTTCCTGGTAGACGGCGTACCTTTGCTGGAATGCTGACCCCTGTGCAACCGAGACCTTCCCACAGCGTCAGGTCTTCAGGTAAACCTGCCCGTAAAAAACACTTAGACGACCTGTTAGGACAAGAAAACGACAAGTGTCACCTTCGACAGTAACGATACGTTTCTCCTACAGGGATCACAAAAGGAGTTTATGACGGGAGAGCGATCAGTACGCCACAGGGTAAGACGTCTTTTTTATTTTTTTATATATATATTTATTTAACCATTCTATGTATATATGTGGCTTGGAATGCAGCATAGCAGACCTTATGACTCCTTATCTTATAACTCCTTGTGTGGTTTTGCGTAGAGAGCATCAACGAAGTGACGTTTGGCGAGCAGTTTAGCGCCATCTGCTGCGACGGAGCTGCCGGTATTCTTTCTTTAACCCGCACAACTAAGCACAGAGTTTACATGTTAATTGACTTGCAGTTGTTTTTGCCGTCACACTGACTCTCCCCGTAACATGTGATTGTTTCCGGCCGCAGGCAGGAGCAGCGAGAAAGTTCTACATCTGATGTCACCTGAGCACGAGTAAGTCTCTCGGTAGATTAGCGTGAGCTGTATACAGTACATAGGTAGACTGTAAACAATAACACGTGCACACAAGCTCAGGTGATTTGTGTAGAAAGTTCTGAAAGTTCAGTTACTGCACTTTAACTCTGGTGTAAACGCACCGCTCTTTGGATTGACATCATGAAGAAACGATGCCGTGTCTTCACTTCATTACAAATGTTTTTTCTTCTAATGTGCTGTTAAATTATTTGCTCCTATTTTCTTGTTTTTTCCCCCTTTAAAAGAGCTCCGGCACCGAGGCAGTGGAACGTCGAGTCTCCCGTCGTCAGGAAAAGCCAACGCAAGAGACAGCAGTTATGAAAACGCTCTCATATCATACAGTGCTTTCAAATAATCTCTTCAACCTATTGTCTGTTTTCAGTCTCATGTTTTTTTTCTACAGTATCCATGTTTCTGTCTGTGTGTGTATATAAAGAAATAAACCGGTAAAGAAACTCCGTATCCTGTCTGCGTCACTTTTAACATAGAAGTTATAAACTGATTTACTTTCGAAGCTAATAAAGTGTAACAAATCTGAACGCAAACCAAAGTGTAAACGCGTCTCTCCCTTAATGATGGACACAAATAATATTAAATAATAATGTGGAAGGACTTTTTATATATATATATATATATATATATATATATGTATGTATGTGTATATAATTTGGTCCACAACTAA
>NC_083461.1:38053460-38080960 GCF_030014155.1 Tachysurus vachellii | reverse complement strand
ACACACAAACACACACACACACAAACACACACAAACACACACACACACACACACATACATACACACACACACATACACACACATACACACACATACACACACAAACACACACAAACACAAACACACACAAACACATACACACACATATATACACACACACACAAACATACACACATAAACACACACACATACACACATAAAAACACACATACACACAACATACACAAAAACACATACACACATAAAAACACAAACTCACACATACACACATAAACACACATACACACAAACACATACACACATAAAAACACAAACATACACACGTAAACACACACACATAAACACACACACATAAAAACACAAACACACACACACACAGACTCTGTATCTAACTGTGCTTATTGTTATTATTCTCTCAGTGTTTCTCTCTCTCTCTCTATCCCTCTCTCTCTATAGACTGGTCTGATTCAGTGTTTTGACATCGAGGACTGGCAGAGTGTGAATGAGTATCGCCACCAAGTGGCCGTGCGCAAGGTTTTCCCCAACCCCAACGGAACACGGCTTGTCTTCATTGATGATGAAAGCAACGGGTTCCTTTACTCTCCGGTACACACACATGCACATACACACACACACGCACACACATACACACACACACACACACACACAGTTTCTTAGTGTCCTCCTCTTTTATGAATCTCTAGATTACCTTCTGCTTATTACTGTCTGAGCAATAAGATATGTAATTACTACAAAAAAAGCTTTAACTACAAATATATTAATATGCTGCTGTTGTGTTTGTGATGTAACGTGCAGGTGGACGGCTCTGTGTTGGAGATCACAGACTTCTCCTCCACCATAACGGGTGTACTGTGGGAAAACTGGGTGAACGATAAAGGCATTTTTGTGGCGTTCGACGAGGACAAAGTGTACACTTATTCCTTCCATAAGGACACCATACAGGGTAGAGAGGAAAAATGTTCATTTATTTTTTTGCAGACGAGTTTAAATCCAACAACGTTTGGATCATTATCTGTTCCTAACCTCCTTGCAGTGGCAGCTAGGTTTCAGGCTGAAATGTTCGGTTATCAGGCATCAAGTTAAATGCAACATCACATTTATTTCACATTTGTTTAAAAGTATGCTTTGGGGCGCCAATAGTTTTGGCACATATATTATTAAGAGAAAACTACTAAAGATTACGTCTAATGAGAACGGTTTCTGGTTAAACGGGAATAAACTCATTCGAGCATTTTTGCAGATTGTTATGAAGTGTGCCAATAATTTTGGAGGGGACTGTATTTGTTTGTTTTGTTTGTCTTACTTATTGCTTTGTAACCCTGATATTGCAGAATTAATAACTCTCTCTCTCTCTCTCTCTCTCTCTCTCTCTCTCTCTCTCACTCAGGTTCGAAGGTGATTCTGGCTGGTGCCACCAAACTGCCGTTTTCCCACAAGCCCCTGCTGTTGTATAACGGTGACCTGACGTGCCAGACACAGAGCGGCAAGACGAACAGCATACTTCTGAGCACACACTCTTTCCTCGCCGTTACACAGACGAGCAGCAGCAAAGAGCATCTCCAGTCCCAGCTGCAGCAAGCCATTAAGCTAAAGAGGTGCACACACACACACACACACACACACACACACACAGACACACACATATACACACATTTTCTATATATATTTATTATATAATATTATTGTTACTTTTCAGAATTTTTGGTGTGCAAATGTTGCACTTTGTAATCATATGTTGTGTGTGTGTGTGTGTGTGTGTGTGTGTGTGTGTAGGTTCTCAGCAGCGTGGTCTTTGTGTTCAGCTCTTGGCCTGGCCGAGGCCTGGGCGGAGCTTGGCAGGGAGTGTCTCCACCACATGGAGGTGGAGTTGGCCATCAGAGTGTATCGCAGCATGGGCAATGTGGGCATGGTGCTGTCACTGGAGGAAATCAAGGTGTGTACAGAAGCCACGCCTCCTTTACGAGGTCTGATAGTTACTGAGGCCACGCCTCCTTCAATAGGTCTGACAAACACACAGGCCAAGCCTCCTTCATTTGATCTGACAAACACACAGGCCACGCCTCCTTCATTAGGTCTGACAAACACAGGCAACACCTCCTTCATTAGGTCTGACAAACACACAGGCCACGCCTCCTTCATTAGGTCTGACAAACACACAGGCCACGCATCCTTCATTAGGTCTGACAAACACACAGGCCACGCCTCCTTCATTAGGTCTGACAAACACACAGGCCACGCCTCCTTCATTAGGTCTGACAAACACACAGGCCACGCCTCCTTCATTAGGTCTGACAAACACACAGGCCACGCCTCCTTCATTAGGTCTGACAAACACTGAGGCCACACCTCCTTCATTAGGTCTGACAAACACACAGGCCACGCCTCCTTCATTAGGTCTGACAAACACTGAGGCCACGCCTCCTTCATTAGGTCTGACAAACACACAGGCCAAGCCTCCTTCATTAGGTGTGACAAACACACAGGCCACGCCTCCTTCATTAGGTGTGACAAACACACAGGCCACGCCTCCTTCAATAGGTCTGACAAACACACAGGCCACGCCTCCTTCAATAGGTCTGACAAACACACAGGCCAAGCCTCCTTCAATAGGTCTGACAAACACACAGGCCACGCCTCCTTCATTAGGTCTGACAAACACACAGGCCACGCCTCCTTTATTAGGTCTGACAAACACTGAGGCCACGCCTCCTTCATTAGGTCTGACAAACACACAGGCCACGCCTCCTTCATTAGGTCTGACAAACACACAGGCCACGCCTCCTTCATTAGGTCTGACAAACACACAGGCCACGCCTCCTTCATTAGGTCTGACAAACACACAGGCCACGCCTCCTTCATTAGGTGTGACAAACACACAGGCCACGCCTCCTTCATTAGGTCTGACAAACACACAGGCCAAGCCTCCTTCAATAGGTCTGACAAACACACAGGCCACGCCTCCTTCATTAGGTCTGACAAACACACAGGCCACGCCTCCTTCATTAGGTCTGACAAACACTGAGGCCACGCCTCCTTCATTAGGTCTGACAAACACACAGGCCACGCCTCCTTCATTAGGTCTGACAAACACACAGGCCACGCCTCCTTCATTAGGTCTGACAAACACACAGGCCACGCATCCTTCATTAGGTCTGACAAACACTGAGGCCACACCTCCTTCATTAGGTCTGACAAACACTGAGGCCACACCTCCTTCATTAGGTCTGACAAACACTGAGGCCACGCCTCCTTCATTAGGTCTGACAAACACTGAGGCCACACCTCCTTCATTAGGTCATGCCTCCTTTTTATAATTCATTTTCTCTTATTCTCAGGGAATAGAGGAGAAGAATCTGTTGGCTGGACACCTGGCAATGTTCAGCAACGATTACAACCGAGCTCAAGACCTTTACCTGTCTTCCTCATATCCAATGGCAGCACTGGAGGTCTCTCACCCCCCCCCCCCCTCCCACACACACACACAAACTGAGGGGTATATTAAACCATTCTAACATGGCTATAATGGTATAGTTAACCTGTGTGTGTGTGTGTGTGTGTAGATGAGGAGGGACCTGCAACATTGGGATAGCGCTTTGCAGCTAGCTAAAAGGCTACATCCTGATGAGATCCCTTTTATATCTAAGGAATACGCCATACAGCTGGAGTTCGTGTAAGCTCTTCTGCGTTTAAGTATAGCGATATAAGTATAAGATATAGGATTTATTTTCTCATATTTTTCCTTGTTTAGTGGAGATTACACAAACGCCCTGGCGCACTATGAGAAAGGCATCACTGGAGACAACAAGGTAAGAACATTTGCTAATATGTACATGATGGTATCGTAAACTCCTAAAAAGAGTTAAAACATGTGTGTGTGTGTGTGTGTGTGTGTGTGTGTGTGTGTGTTCCAGGAGCATGACGAGAGCTGTATGGCTGGAGTGGCCCGCATGTCCATCAGGATGGGAGACATCCGCAGAGGAGCCAATCAGGCCATCAAACACCCGAGCAGAACGCTGAAGAAAGACTGCGGCTCCATCTTGGAGAGCATGAAGGTGCTAAAATAATATTCCTAAAACAAACCAAAGCGTGTTCTTTTTCTTTATGAAGCCTGAGTTCATTTTGCTGGATTTTCCTTGTCGGATTTGCAGCAATATTCGGAGGCGGCGCAGCTCTATGAGAAAGGCCAGTACTACGACAAGGCAGCTTCTGTCTACATTCGCTGCAAGAACTGGTACAAACTGATAAATCCAGCACTCATGTTTACTGTGAAACCGATTTTAGGGCTCATGTGAATTTCCTGCATTTCAGGGCAAAGGTTGGAGAGCTGCTGCCTCATGTGAGCTCTCCCAAAATCCACCTGCAGTATGCTAAAGCCAAAGAAGCTGATGGAAAGTATGTGTGCTGCACCATGTAGAAGCTTCAAGAAATATTTTTAAGTAGAAGTATAAAATCTGTCATTGTGTGTGTAGATACAAAGAAGCCGTGCTGGCTTACGAGAGCGCCCGGGACTGGGACAATGTGATCCGGATACTTTTGGAGCATCTTAATAATCCAGAGGAAGCAGTCAGAATCGTGCGGGAAACTCAGTCCATTGACGGAGCCAAGATGGTGGCCAGGTCTGAGAGAGATATTTATGATAGAAGACAAACATATTGCACTTGAATTTTGTGTGTGTGAGTGTGTGTGAGTGTGTGTGAGTGTGTGTGAGTGTGTGTGAGTGTGTGTGAGTGTGAGTGTGTGTGTGTGTGAGTGTGTGTGTGTGTGTGAGTGTGTGTGTGTGTGAGTGAGTGTGTGTGTGTGAGTGTGTGTGTGTGAGTGTGTGTGTGAGAGTGTGTGTGAGAGTGTGTGTGTGAGAGTGTGTGTGTGAGAGTGTGTGTGTGAGAGTGTGTGTGTGAGAGTGTGTGTGTGAGAGTGTGTGTGTGAGAGAGTGTGTGTGAGAGTGTGTGTGTCTGTGTGTGTGTGTGTGTGTGTGTCTGTGTGTGTGTGTCTGTGTGTGTGTGTCTGTGTGTGTGTCTGTGTGTGTGTCTGTGTGAGTGTGTGTATGAGTGTGTGTGTGTGAGAGTGAGTGTCTGTGTGTCTGTGTGAGTGTGTGTGTGTATGAGTGTGTATGAGTGTGTGTGTGTGTGTGAGAGTGAGTGTGTGTGTGTGTGTGTGTGTGTGTGTCTGTCTGTGTGTCTGTGTGTCTGTGTGAGTGTGTGTATGAGTGTGTGTGTGTGTGAGTGTGTGTGAGAGTGAGTGTCTGTGTGTGTGTGTGTGTGTGTGTGGTGAATTCATGTACCTTGAAGGCATTTATTGAGTGTGATATAAAATGTGATCCCATCAACATCCTGATCACCTGCAGGTTTTTTCTGCACCTGAGTGATTATGGCTCAGCCATCCAGTTTCTGGTGATGTCACACTGCAGTGATGAGGCCTTCCAGCTCGCACAGCAGCACGGCCAGATGGAGGTGTATGCTGACATCATCGGTGAGGTCAAACACAACTGGCTCTCATCTCCTGATCCAGATTAGCTGTAGGAGGGGAAAAAAAACAAACGCTGCCGTTTTTGTCCATCTAGCTGTCTGTCCGTCTGTCTTTTTCCCTGGCTCTTTGTATATATATATATATATATATATGTACTGTGTATATATATATGACTTTTCATCTATCTGTCCTTTTGTCTCTCTGTCTAGCCATCAGTCTTTTCTGAGGCTGTCCATCTTTCTGCCTAATTAACCTCTGTGTCCATCTGTCTATCTGTCTGACCATCTGTCTTTTGGGTCTGCTTGTTTGTCCATTTTTATTGCCCATCTATTTATTTCATTTCTCCTGTCTGTCGCTTCAGCTGTCCATCTATTTGTCTCACTCTCTGCCTGTCTGTCCAAATATTAATCAGAGAAGCAAGCAAGTGCTCTCTTTCAAAGTCGTGTGTGTATGTGTGTGTGTGTGTGTGTACGTGTGTGTGTGTTATCATTGACAGGATCCGAGGCCAGTATGGAGGACTACCAGAGCATCGCACTCTATTTTGAGGGAGAAAAGAAGCACCTGCTGGCTGGGAAGTTTTTCCGGAAGTGCGGCCAATACAGCAGGGTGAGTGTTGGTATCGCCATGACGATCGTTTTTCAGACTTTACTGCGTTCGGAGGAATCCTTCATCCTCTTTTCTTTGACCTTTCTTTCTCAGGCGCTGAAACACTTTCTGAAGTGTCCCAACACTGATGATAATATGGCTATAGAAATGGCAATTGAGACGGTAAGGACATGATGATGATGATGATGATGATGATAAACAATATTACAGCTGGGTTCATGAACCAAACTGTGCGTTTATGATAAATAACAGCACTGCCAAACTGAACTGAATTCTATCCTCAGACTGTTTTCCACCAGCAGTTCTGTCAACACCAGTTTCCTCACATGCTGCATTTTACATGCAAGAACAGAGGTGTGAAATGTTCTCCTGACTAGCTGGTCTCTGAGTCTCTGTCACACCTTAATGCATCTGCTGGACAAACTCCAACTGAAATAAACACACTCCCTATGTGGAATCTTGGGACGCTATTAACATGAATTTCATACGTATTGCACGTTCATTCACAGCTCCCCACAGTTCGGGGGGTGGGGGATTGGGGGTGTTGATTATGCTGAGCTGGCATATTTTGTCATTTTTATACTTTTGTTATCTGTTCATAGATAAGTGTATGTTCAATGTTAATAAGGCATAAAGAAACCTTTTCCTAAAGACTTTCACTCTCTCTCACTCACTCTCTCATTTTCTACCGCTTATCCGAACTACCTCGGGTCACGGGGAGCCTGTGCCTATCTCAGGCGTCATCGGGCATCAATTGGACAATTTTCCAGAGATGCCAATCAACCTACCATGCATGTCTTTGGACCGGGGGAGGAAACCGAAGTACCCGGAGGAAACCCCCGAGGCACGGGGAGAACATGCAAACTCCACACACACAAGGTGGAGGCGGGAATCGAACCCCCAACCATGGAGGTGTGAGGTGAATGTGCTAACCACTAAGCCACCGTGCCCCCCCAAACACTTTCACATGAAGGGAAAATGACTGGTGACACTGTGGAGATTCGTCTCAGAAAACCTTCTAAACAAGCTTTGGGAATAGCAGTAAATCTAATCGCATTGTTTGATTGACTGGATCTCATTTGGGTATCGTTAGAATTGTAATATTACTTTACAGGTAGGAGAAGCTAAAGACCAGGCTCTGACCAATCAGCTGATTGATTACCTCATGGGAGAGAGTGACGGAATACCAAAGGTAAAGTACTACAATATTTAATGACAAATATTGAATAACTGTTGATTAAAATGTTGTTCTGTTGTAAAAACCTAAAGATGAAGATGTTTGACCTGGCCAAAAAAAAAGATGTGCATCCTGTATCTCCAGGGTTCTATTTACACAGCTTCCTGTGTTTCCAGGTCCCTATATTCCCTGAAGTCCATGTTCCCATGTCCGTATATTCCCACATTCTTATGTTCCCATGTCCTTATATTCCCACATTCTTATGTTCCCATGTCCTTATATTCCCTCATTCTTATGTTCCCATGTCCATGTATTCCCACGTTCTTATGTTCCCATGTCCTTATATTCCCACGTTCTTATGTTCCCATGTCCTTATATTCCCACATTCTTATGTTCCCATGTCCTTATATTCCCACATTCTTATGTTCCCATGTCCATGTATTCCCACATTCTTATGTTCCCATGTCCCTATGCTTCCAGGTTTCCAAGGTTTTATTTACCCAGTCCCTATAATCCCTGGTCCCCAGGGCCTAGTGGTCTATTTTAAGGTTCTACTATTCCCAGCTTCTTACATTCTTTGGTCCCAACATTTCCAAAGGTCCTATTTTCCCATCATAACGTTTACTCAGGATTCCAGATTTGTGTTCCACTGTCCTTATGTTCCCAGATTCATTTGCTAACCTGTCCCTGTATCTCCAAGGGTCTATATGTAGGTCCAGGTTCCTATTAAGCACAAAATAAGCTGTGATTCGACCAAATTTTTGCCTTGAGATACGAGCAAATTTTTGAGATACGAGTATTTGAGCCGCCGCCGCCGAAACAAAGATCCCTAACAACCACGTGTGCTCTGTTTCCCGCCTCAGCTTCCCGCGTCTCACTCGGTTAAAGCCGCTTTTCCACTGCACATGACAAACGACGGCCGATAAACAGGAAGTCATTCATTTCCTATGGAGAGTTGCAAAGGCGCTGCGTGAGGTGCCGACCATCTGAGGACCGTAATTTACGGTCCGTTTTAAGCGTTGGATCCGTTAAAAAATTTTAACTTGTGCGACTACACCGCATCCGATATGCCGACCGGACAGGTTTTTATTAAAACAACCGGCAAATGTTAGTGAGGAAAGAGTGACAAAAAAGGCAAAAACAAGTGAAGAGAAAATTAAGCAAAATTAATGTAAAGAAAACAGAAATTGTAGCAATTTCAGTTAAGTTAAGAGAATTTCAGTTCTGTCAGGACCACTTTGTCAAAGGAGAATTTATTAGATGATATGCATACAGTTAGTGTTGGCGGTATGGTTCTGTTCTGGGCAAAAATCCACGCGCCCGTCCGTGCGCATGCGTGGTCAGAGCGCCGAGAGCAGCGACTAGAAAATAGAATAAACCCCCCGTATAACAGCAGAATCATTAATCATTCATAGTATTAGATATGCTCGCTTACGCGTTTTTGGAAAGTAATAAATGAATGAATGGATAAATAAATAATTAGAGAGAGAAAAATATGTGGAGATTTATGACGTAAACTGGTACAACGAACACGGTTCCGGCTCGGATTAGTCGGGGTTGGAGGAGGGAGTTTAGATCGCGGCAGCAGCGAAGCGCTAGAGCGGCTCTATGAATGGGAATTTAAATTGTCGGGTAATATGGTTGTCGTAACCGGATTGGTGCGTGTCGTGGACAGCTGATTAACAGCTGATGCACGCTTGATGACGTGGCCTGCCAGAACTAACGCGATGCTTGATTTAAGTTCGTTAATTTTAGTGAAGTTTAGTTAAGTTCCATTTAAATGTACAGTAGCATTAAGAGTGTACAGTAGCGAGTAAGTGAACGAAAGTGAAAGTGTAATTCCTCCTAACTCCTCCGCCTGTTTACTCCTCCGCCTGTTTACTCCTCCGCCTGTTTACTCCTCCCTCAACCTCCGTACCATCTTCTGTAAAGTAAAACCAGTTAATTTTTTTAACATTCTCTTTTATTATTGTATGTGTTTATACAATATTTGTCATTTATAAATACAGGTACTGTACATTGTTCATATTCAACACACAAACAAAACAACTGGAGTGGAATTTTGCGAGCTGGAACGGATTAATGGGATTTCAATTCATTTAAACGGGGAAAATTGTTTTGAGATACGAGCAATTTGAGATACGAGCAAAGTCACGGAACGAATTAAACTCGTATCTCGAGGTATCACTGTATTTTGATGACCCCATGACCTTGACAAAGACCTTACTATTGTCACATTTGGCCAAACTGTTGGTTTTTGGTGCTTATTGTGTAATAACTCTCATTCATGTAAATCTTTTTTGTTTTGCTTCTGTTGCTTTCTGCATGTAGTCTCTCTCTGTGAGTAGAACACTGCTGTGCTGAAACAGCACAAGCCAACGTGTGTGTATGTATGTTTGTGTGTGTGTGTGTGTTTGACCAACTCTGTGTTATATTAAATATAGGTTGTATCCCAAAACCTAGTGTATCATTCATTAGTTACTGAATTAATTCTAGTTCAAATTGACTAATATCATGTGTCCTAGCAGTTTGTTAAATTAACCGACGTCGTAGCGAGAGCAGAACCTAAAAGTAAACCCTAGCCATTGAGACAAAATAACACTGACCCCATTGTCTGTCTGGCTGTAGTAGAAGTGGTTTAGTGTGTGTGTGTGTGTGTGCCATATGATTGGGCTACACTGCTGATTGGCTGATGTTTGTGAGGGAATTCTATATATATATTGTTTTTTCCCCCTCCCAGGATGCTAAGTACCTATTCCGGCTATACATGGCAGTCAAACTCTACAGGGAGAGCGTGAGGACGGCCATTATCATCGCCAGAGAGGAGCAAACAGCAGGTGTGTGTGCGTCTAGACTCGGGTTTGGTGTCTGGTGCTACCAAACAAATGTTGTTAACAAACTTTTCAAAGTTTGGTGTTGTTACATACAGGACGACTTGAGTCTACGTTGTTATTTCTCGATTTTGAATTAGGTAATCAATTGTCCACCCCCCCGTGTGTGTGTGTGTGTGTATGGTAGGTAACTACAGGAATGCCCATGATGTCCTGTTCAGTATGTACATGGAACTTCAGAGTAATAATATTAAGATCCCGGCTGAGATGGTCACCAACCTGATGATTCTACACAGCTACATACTGGTGAAGGTATCTTTCTCTCTCTCTCTCTCTCTCTCTCTCTCTCTCTCTCTCACAGACACATACACACACACACACACAAACACACACACACATACACACACACAAACACAAACACACAAAAACATTAATCTGATCTGATACCTTCAACACCCAGTCATTCTGTGCTGGCGGTTAATGTAATGAGCAGAAATGTGTGTGTGTGTGTGTGTGTGTGTTTTATTGATTAGCTAATAAAAATGTACATAATAAATTTGCCAGATACACGTGAAGAGAGGAGACCATCTAAAAGGAGCCCGCATGCTGATCCGGGTATCTAACAACATCAGCAAGTTCCGCACACGTGAGTCTCTCTCACACACACACACACACACACACACACACACATACACAGATATGTAGACAGCTCACAAGTATTGTGAACTGTGTGCGTGCCTGTATGTGTTGTTCTGTTTCAGACGTTGTTCCAATCCTGACGTCTGCAGTCATCGAGTGTCACCGAGCCGGATTAAAAATTTCAGCTTTCAGCTTTGCAGCGATGTTGATGCGGCCCGAGTACCGCAACCAGATCGACCCTAAATACAAGAAGAAGATCGAGGCCATGGTCCGGTATGAACATTTTTGGAACAACACAAGTGTGTTTAAGTATTTGTGTACCATAAGCTAAATTAAGAGAATACAACAGTTTGGGTGTGTGTGTGTGTGTGTGAAGTCGTCCGGACACGTCCGAGGTAGAGGAGGAGAGCTCTCCTTGTCCGTACTGTGGCTTCAGCCTGCCTGAGTGTGAGCTGCTCTGCCCTGGCTGCAAGAACAACCTGCCCTACTGCATTGCTACGGTACAGACTTAAACAAAAAAACAAACAAAAGTATTGTTTCGGTTGTGGTTTTGTGTGACAAACATGTAGCTGAAAGTATATTAGCCGTATCTGTACGTCAGTGTGACACCGTCACCTCCTAGTTTGCAAGGTTTCTTCTCTTTAAATTTCCCTTTGCAAAGTTCATTTGCTTTTCGTTTGCTTTCGTTTGCTCCTTTTTTGCTTTCACACTTTCTCTCACTTGCTTTCTTTCTTTTGCTCACTACTTTGCTTTCACATGAAACTTTGCTTTGGCTCACCTTTTGTTTCTAATTTGCTTTTGCTCACTTTTATGCTTCCGCAGATTACTTTTGTTTGTTAGGTTGTTTTTGTTTATTTGTCTGCTTTTGCTTTTACAGATTAGTTTACTTTCATCTGCAAATTTGCTTTCAAATTTTTTTTATTTTTTTCCTAGGCTGGGTTTGCTTGCTCATTTGTTATTCACACGTTTGTTGGCTTTCGCCTGCCGGATTGCTTTCACTCACTAATATGCTATTGCATGTCTGGTTATTTTTGATCACTTTCACATACTCGTTTACTTTTGCTCTCTATTTTCACTGTTGCATTTTATTTGCGTTTGCTTTTTATTTTTGTTTCTTTTTGTGCTTTCACAAGGTGGCTTTCTTCCACTTGTTCGTTTAAGTTCTTTTGCAAGGTTTTTCTTTTGCTGACCGAGGTAACTTACGAGTGTTAGTTTGCTTTCATTTGCTAGGCTGCTGGGCTGATTTGTTTTTCACTAACTAGTTTAGGAAGAGTCTAAAAGACAGTACAAGCTACTGTGAGAGGAGGAGGGGGAGGAGGTGAAGGAGATGTTCTGGTGATTATTGACACAGTGCCAAGTCCAGAACTGTAGCAGGTGTAAAAGCTCTTACACTCTGGGACAATTAACACGTGAGCTTTTGACCAGCATTTTTGCGCGACATTTTTTGGCCGTTCATACCCAAGCTATTTTCACTGGCGATGAGCCGAGTGAACGTGCAAATTCACTCCCTGACATTAGATGGCGCTTAATGAAAAACAGAAATACCCCAGGACACAAGGTTGCACTGCGCATCTTTATGCTTCTGACACTCGCTTATCACGCAGAAGAAGAAGAAATATCTCTTATCAAGAATTTTTTATTTTATTTTATTTATTTCTCATTCATCTACCGCTTATCCGAACTACCTCGGGTCACTGGGAGCCTGTGGCGTCATCTCAGGCGTCATCGGGCATCAAGGCAGGATACACTCTGGACGGAGTGCCAACCCATCGCAGGGCACACACACACACTCTCATTCACTCACGCAATCACACACTACGGACAATTTTCCAGAGATGCCAATCAACCTACCATGCATGTCTTTGGACCGGGGGAGGAAACCGGAGTACCCGGAAGAAACCCCCGAGGCACTGGGAGAACATGCAAACTCCACACACACAAGGCGGAGGCGGGAATCGAACCCCCAACCCTGGAGGTGTGAGGCCAACGTGTTAACCACTAAGCCACCGTTAATTTTATTTTAACAACACCACAACACAACACAGTGGTACCTTTATCTCACATCAGCATACAACCACATAGGCCATATCACCTTATAATCTTTGGATGTACACGTTCATACATAGACAGACAAAGTGCCAAAACAATATAATAATAGGAAATAATAAAAAAATAATAATAATAATAATTATAATAATAATAAAAAATACAGCAGGGCATATCAAAGTAAATAACAGGGTCATTTTATAGACCAAAAATTAAAAGGATGTATCAGCTACTGAACATCTTCCAGAAATTTCCACAAAGAAGACCAAGTTCGCCAAAAAGCATCTGATCTTTGATGCAGATCACAAGGTAGTTTTTCCAGAGGTAGAAGTGTGGCGGCTTTACTTATCCACATATTGACTGAGGGTATCTGAGGAGTTGACCACAGTAATAATATCCATTTTTTCGCTAAGTATATACAAAAGTTCAATACACTTTCTTTGTCACAGTCAAGGCACAGACCAGTTTTACAGTTCAGCAGGTAAACATTTGGAGATAATATCTTATCGAGATTTTTGTAGTCACTGTCGCGTTTGTCATAAAGCTCTTTGCTTTTAGAAACCAATAAAACCAGCAGCTCTACATTAACCTTGCCTTGGTGCATCTTCTACGTGGTATCAATGTGTGCTTGGAAAGACCGTTTTGTGCTTGAGATCTACTAGTCCTGTTTTTCTGTAAATTCAGCAGCTCCAGGCACGTGAACAAAAGCGCCAATCTCATTGGTCAGCTAGTTTCAAGGAGGTGTTAATTGTGGGCGATAATCATGTGAAATATTCGTCCCTTAAGACTTTTACTGTGTAAACATGGAGCAGGGTCAGTTCAGGTCAGATGGATGTGCAGTCAGTGACTCTCTCTCTCTCTCTCTCTCTCTCACACACACACATTTTGTCTTTATCTCTCAGGTATAATTGTTCTGTCTTCTCTCTCAGGGACGCCACATGGTGAAGGAGGACTGGTGTGTGTGTCCATGCTGCAGCTTTCCTGCTCTGTACTCTCAGTTTACACAGTACGTCCAGTCTCTGCTATTCTTCATCCATCATTCTACATCCATATGATCATGTGACTGAAGCTAGCTTCTTATGGAGTCCTACATTAAATGCAACTACAAATGGATAAATATGATGATAAACGGGTTCTTTAATAAATGATAAGCTGTAATTGTCGATAACTCCAGGTTGGTGATGGTAAGTCGGTCCACTACACTACAATTAGTGTTGATTAGTGTCGTTACCTGTTCTAGTGAATAAGATGCTTCTATTATGATGTCATGCAGTGACATTTTGACGTGTGTGTGTTTGCGTATCTGTCTGTGTGTGTATGTGTATCTGTGTTTGTGCTACAGGCTGTTAGAGACTGAATCTACATGTCCCATGTGTTCTGAGAGTGTGAGCACGAACCAGCTAAAGAAGATCTCTGACTGCTCGAAATATCTGCAGCAGGACCAGCAAGAGCTCTGATACACTGATTACATTGTGCCTGTGCTGCCCCCCCCCCCACTTAACATAATGTAAATGTTAATGTAAACAGTAATGTTAATCTGTAAAGCAATCAACTGATCAATACACAGGATGACATTTCTGTCCTGTCCATTATAAGTTCTGCAGTAGAAGGTCCTAACAGTATCTGTTTATTGGTTGAAGGCCATTTGTTAGCAGGTACAGTACAGTCGTATGCAAAAGTTTAGGAACCCCTGACAATTTCCATGATTTTCATTTATAAATATGGGGTTTGGATCAGCAATTTCATTTTCAAAACGTGGTCCAGCCTACATATTAGACGTATTCTAGTACATTGGCAAGCCTCCCAACGACCAAGCAGCCAAATTCAAGAAAAATCTCTGCCATCCTCCATATCGATTAAACAAAATATAGTTACACAATCAGGAGCATGAAGAATTTTTTAATGAGGGGTGTTTGGTACAGTTTTGATATTGTTTTGTTATACGTTTTTCTGAGCTCATTTATTTCAAAATAAAAAAAAATTAAGAACTAATTATTGGAGTCTTGTTTATTTTACTGTTCCCTTTAACAAACACTATCACTCTCTCACTCATTTTCTACCGCTTATCCGAACTACCTCGGGTCACGGGGAGCCTGTGCCTCGTCGTCATCGTGCATCAGGCGTCATCGGGCATCAAGGCAGGATACACCCTGGACGGAGTGCCAACCCATCACAGGGCACACACACACTCTCATTCACTCATGCACTCACACACTACGGACAATTTTCCAGAGATGCCAATCAACCTACCATGCATGTCTTTGGACCGAGGCACGAGGAGAACATTCAAACTCCACACACACAAGGCAGAGGCGGGAATTGAAACCCTCAACCCTGGAGGTGTGAGGCGAACGTGCTAACCACTAAGCCACCGTGCCCCCCTTTAACAAACATAACATTTTTAATTCTAATCTGAAATGAAATCTTCAGTTTCCTGTCATTTTATGGGCCACCTAAGGACCATGCAGCCAAATTCAAGTAAAATCTAACAATTTGGTGAGCCAGCAAGGAGAGACAGATAAGAAGAGAACTCACCAAAACCACTGGAACAAGAATAATTGAACAGAAGAATCTGGGAGATTCTACAACCTCAACTAAAGCTCAACAAACTGAGTCCGTGTTCAGAATTCTTTAAATCATCTGGAGTTTGTCTCAAAGATCCTCATTTGGTGAATGAAACTTAGCTCTCTCAACGAACCCTGTTTTTCAAAAGAAGCAGACCAACGTTCATAATGTAGCACTGTTCAATTACGCTTGAGCCTTTCTCCTGGTGTCTGTAGGAACTGTTAAATAAACAATTTGGTCTGTTCATCTTGAGTCTGAAGAAGGAGGCTTGTCCTTTCTCTAAATTGTAGGAATTGTTAGACAGTTGGGGGGCACGGTGGCTTAGTGGTTAGCACGTTCGCCTCACACCTCCAGGGTTGGGGGTTCGATTCCCGCCTCCGCCTTGTGTGTGTGGAGTTTGCATGTTCTCCCTGTGCCTCAGGGGTTTCCTCCAGGTACTCCGGTTTCCTCCCCCGGTCCAAAGACATGCATGGTAGGTTGATTGGCATCTCTGGAAAATTGTCCGTAGTGTGTAAGTGAATGAGAGAGTGTGTGTGCCCTGTGATGGGTTGGCACTCTGTCCAGGGTGTATCCTGCCTTGATGCCCGATGATGCCTGAGATAGGCACAGGCTCCTCGTGACCTGAGGTAGTTCGGATAAGCGGTAGAAAATGAATGAGTGAGTGAGAGACAGTTTGGTCTGTTCATTTAGAGACTGTAGAAGCTGTTGAAATAGTTTGGTACTGAAATTGCTGCAAGAATTTAGGATTCTTGACTGGGTGCTTAATCAGTAGCCACTGTTTGGTTAAGAAATATAGGATCTAACCATTTTAGAAAAACGGTGGCCTAGAGCCAAATTAAGGAACAGTAAGTTAATTTGTCTTCCATTGATAGAAATGGAAGATATGGATTTTTAAGTGTATATCTAAAGTAAATGAAACTGAGCAAGGATAGAGAACTATTTGCATTTGAAAAGGCACTATAAAAAACCTTTGTTCTGTTTCTTTAACTTGAGAGCACATCTACTTTACTTCCATGGTGGGGTCTTCACATGTCAAAGGTGATAGCCCTGCACTGAAACCAACAACAGAAATGGAACTGAGCCTCCTAATGTAACAGTTGACCAGATGACGGAAAACCAGAACGAGTACCTGGACAAAAGCCTGGAAATAATAAAGTGCTATTATGACATCAGAGAATCAGAGAGTGGAACATGGGATTTGGCTGACATCAAAAAGGCTTTTGGGAAGACGCAGTGTTTTAGGGCAAACCTTTGGAGAGATGGATGTTCTGTGATTGTGGGCAAACAAAAGTTGACAACACCTGCACAAGTGCGAGACAGACAAACTACAAAGTGAGATTAATGAGGAAAAAGCAAAGGTTCATGTTTAGCTGAACAACTACAAAGTGAAAAATGGATAAAGAGAGACTGCTGGATGAGGATCAGGTTGATGACTTTGCTTGCTAAACAACAGAGATCAAACAACTGTTCTGAAACACGTACCTGGCCTATAACACCTAGTAGCAAGAATAAACAAGGGTCACTCTATCCATTCAAAGAACTCAGAAAAGTACAGAATCAACAACACCATTACCTGATGGGAAAAAGTGACAATTATTCTACAATTATTATTCGCTCCTGTCATTGTAAAAAAAAACCCAGACAAACTGAAATTTAGCTGGACAATGAATTTGGATATGAAGAGAATAACGAGAGACAAACTGATTGGAAAAAAAAATGGTCTAGAAATATGTGCCTTGCAGAATTTAGCAACCAGCTGACAAGTGGTTGAAGGAACTACCAGATGAATACAAAAAACAACAAAAAGTTTGGCAAATGCTTCAGCGCCTGCAGAAAATTTAGACCTTACCTCCACTAGATGGAGCAATGATTCTCAATGTAAACTTGAGTGACAGTGACCAAAAAAGGCTAACTGGAAACGTTGAAACCAGGGATGGTGAGTCCCAAGAGTACATTGAGGAAGGATGTAAAGCTGTAAAGATCTTTTTTGCTTGAACTGAAACCCGCAGACTAACTGGAGTAAAATAACTTCTTGCATCATGAGATGTGTTGTGGATTATGTGGAACGTTTCAGAACAAACTTGGTTGGAACATTCAGGTTTTAATCACAGTGAAGATCTCGAAAAGAATACTGGACCAGCTTACTTTTCTTTACGTATTAGCATTCTATTACGCATTCTATTACGTTGGCGAGCCACCCAATGACCGTGCAGCCAAATTCAAAGAAAATCTAACATTAGAGATGAAAAATTCTATATTCTCAATACTAATTACACTTCTTCCAGAGTTTATCCATGTGGAAACATGGTTTTAGTCTGATTTTCCACTTGGCTCAAACAGAAGACGTAGACCTACTGAAGGTGTGTCCCAAATGTATCATAATGTAGTAATATAAATTAGTAACATCTTCTAAAAACAGCTTGAATAATCTTAGATTTGAGCTCTAATAAGCTCATTATTAGATAAGAAATTATTTGATCGTTTCTCCCTTATTCAGGACATTTTGTGGATTTAACAACCGCCGCAAATAAATCTTGTATTTCTTCTTTTTCTTTTTAATTTTTATAATTATCTGACTGTAATATAATGGGTGGTACTGCAGAGAGTTGCAGACATGTGCGGTTCACCTCCTGCACACCGCCGTTCAGGATCGTTAAATGCTCGACTGTCTAATTAAATCATTAACCATACTAAATGAAAGAGATTGCAGATTACATTAGCTACTGTAGTCAGCATGTGTGTCAGGAGAACCAGGTGTTCTTCATTCAGATTGGTCAGAAGCTGTTGGAACTGTTGGAACGCACTTGTTCTAATACGATACTGTTTCTATGGTTCCGTGGACTTTCCGAATCTATAACTGCTGTAATATAAGTGACGACACGAATGAACTGTTCCACACAACAGAAAACATACCTATATAATTGGAATTAAACAACTTACAAGCCAACACAGCTAGCTAATTTTGTCAATGAAAAAACAAACAAACAAAAAACAAAACAGTGTAGCTACCAATTGTTTGATCAATAGTAAACAATATGCACATTAGCTCAGGAAACGTATATTACTAAATGTAACTTTAGCTAGCTATTTTCAGTGATACATACATATTTAATATCTCGCAACAAATAATTAGGTGCACTAATTATATCGTCGCTGTCGGGCGGAAACCTCGTATGTCCAAATTTGGTCAATTTCATATTTTTTCACATATCGATGCTATTGGTCAGTCCCCACGTGGGTCTGTTATTTTTTACAAGTTATTAACCAATCTAAAGTCTTGAAAATAGCTTGAACACAAATCTCATAACTCCATTGGACACTTCAACTGTCGCAACGAATCAACACGTCTTCTGAGGTAAATGTCTTCAAAACACTGGGCTCAAAGAAAAAAAAATCTTGACCCCCGCTAGTTCTGGTGCTCGTCTGAGGACAGGAATTTAGCGCAAGACAATCCAGTGCAACGCGGACTAAACCCTGTGTACTGCAGATAAGGTACGGCGTTTTTTTAATTTCTTGAAAAATAACGGTATTGGAGATACGAGGATTCTGCCCGACAGCGACGATATTCAATTTAAAAATGTGCCAGTACACTTTTGAATGTTTAAAAATTACAAATCTGAATGTTTATGCCTTTATTTCAATTTGTAAGTGAAGTTTCAATTAAATTAGAACAAAAGAAAATCACAATCAATTCCATTTCATACACAGTAATTAGGAGTAGAACATTTTTTAAGTTTTGCTTTTCAAATCCAAATGAAAATTTACCGATTTATGGATCTGTTTATCAAGCTGACACTGGTTTGAAAATTTTAAAGCTGAAAATAAAGTTAAAGGTTTAAACCTTGCACACAATTTCACATCTATCATTTGTTTTAGTCTGAATTTGCAAATTTTTCTGTTTTAAAATTTGAGCAATGTAATACAATCAAAATTTGATTCAGATTAGAATTTTTAGACTGGAATGTTTATTGGATAAGAATATTTTGTAAATAAGGCCAATCATTCATTACATATATTCAAATTATTCTAAGAATTCTTAGCTAATATAAATGAATGATTTACAGCAGGGGGCACGGTGGCTTAGTGGTTAGCACGTTCGCCTCATACCACCAAGGTTGGGGGTTCGATTCCCGCCTCCGCCTTGTGTGTGTGGAGTTTGCATGTTCTCCCCGTGCCTCGGGGGTTTCCTCTGGGTACTCCGGTTTCCTCCCCTGGTCCAAAGACATGCATGGTAGGTTGATTGGCATCTCTGGAAAATTGTCCGTAGTGTGTGAGAGTGTGTGTGTGCGTGTGTGCCCTGCGATGGGTTGGCACTCTGTCCAGGGTGTATCCTGCCTTGATGCCCGATGACGCCTGAGATAGTTCGAATAAGCCCGAGGTAGTTCGGATAAGCGGTAGAAGATGAGATGAGTGAGTGATTTACAGCAAGGTTTCATTTCAGACTCAATATACAGTATATGATGTATATGATCAGATTGAAATTTTTCTTAAATGAACAGATTTAGCTAAATATGTCACAGATCAGCAGATCAGACTGAATACTTGAACTGCTCTGAATAAGATTTTTCTTTACATTTGAATGTTTTTGTGGCGTCCAATCAGAAAGCAGAGTTCTGTAGCCGGAGGTATTAAGTTTGACAGAGCAGAATGAGAGCTGTGTGCAGATTATTCTTTGACAGATGGTGTGTGTGTGTGTGTGTGTGTGGGTGTGGGCACTATAACTCACATATAAGGAAGAAACTCATAGTCACTACATAACTGCAGTGAAGGTGTGTGTGTGTGTGTGTGTTGTTTATAGTAGTTACTAAGAAGATTCATTAGGTTCATTACACAGAGTGTGGCAGTGAAAGTAGTTGAAGAAGGTTAATAACGGGTAAAGACTGTGTGTGTGTGTGTTCGTCCTCTGCAGTGAGCTGGCATAAAGCCATGCTCGAAGCTCTGATGTCCTTTCTGCTTACACAAATCCACACTCTTACACATTCACACCGCTGCATTCTAGGTCTTTACCACACACACATACACACAACATATGTCAATACGCATATTTCTTGCACACTTAATCCTACGTAGCTCTGTGCACTGAGTGCCCAATTTGTGTGTGTGTGTGTGTGTGTGTGTGAGATGAGTGGGTGAGAGGTACTATTCTTCCTTTCTCTCTCACTCTCTCTCCCTCTCTCTCTCTCATACACACTCTCTGCTACTTGAAGTGCCATCTATCATTTCCTCCCCCTCATGCACACTTTCTATAGTGAGCTATATTCATAGATGCTACAACCAAAACCCAACATTAAAGAAATGCTCCACTATATTTTGAAGAATCTTACACAAGTATGAATTTAATAATTGCTTCTACATCAAATTCCACATCCAACTGCTCTCAGCTTTCCATTTTAAGAGAGCTTTGTTACAGTTCTTGTTATTGCTATAGATGCAGAATCACATTAAACATTTCCAGAACGACATTGTAGCTAGCAAGCACCATAACTAGCTAACAGTTGTGGATCGCTTCATATATCTTGAGTCCTGTGAGAGATACAAGAATATGAATTGGGAAAACCAACGATGGTCAAAATATTCATGATGGAATTATGCAACAAGGCTTAGAAATTACAAGCAGCAAGACTTCACAGCGGAACAAGATGTGCTATCTCAATCAACTAACTAACCCACAATGCACCCTAAAAACCAGGGAGCATCGATGATCACTATGATCTCCTTCATATTTTCTGAATCCTCTCAATATGACGGACAAACTCTTCATCTACAAATGTAAATAGCTTGCATGTAGTGCCTGAATTTGTGTAAACGTTATATGCAGTCACAAACTAGGGAGCTGATTGAGACATAAGATAGGTATATTAAGACAAAATAATCAAGGACCATACACAGACCACCTGGACACAATCAGGAACGATATCAAATGGTAGGATGGTGGATGAAGACTAAAATCATAACAAAAGCGTGTTGCTAGATGTAACCTGAAAGCAGCACTCAGACTATGCTAGCTAGCAAATTCACAAATCCTGTTTTTTTCCCTTAACTTTATGAATTTGCTTTTTGAAAGTCTTGAAGACTGTGAAATTTTGGGTAGCAAGAATATTGTCTGGGGTTCAGATGTAGACACTAGCTTGGAGAATATCGTGGAAGTCACGACAATCAAGTTTGCTTATGATATTGCAGTAATGGGCCTCAACAGCAACAGTGATACAGTAAGTCAGCAAAGAGGGAGGAAGAGACACAGCTTGCAATGGTCAACAATCTATTACAATCTATTAGAGACAACAATCTATTACTCAATATCGATAAAATGAAAGATGATTGTTGACATCAGGAAGACCCGAGAACCTCACTCTTCACAACACATCAATGATACAACTGTGGAGGGAGTCAAAACACAGTGCAGTGTGCACCTCACTGAGGACCTTGTTTTGCCCACCTACTGAGCCAGGAAAGTCCAACAGCATCTTTACTTCTTGCGGAGAACAAGGAGCACAAATGGTCCCCTTTCTGTTCCTGAATGTCTGGGAACTGCATTGGAGGATTGTGAAAAGAGTTGAGAAGCACAATCCCATCTTTCTTCCCACCACCGACCTTCTACAAGCACTACAAATACTATCTTCGTAGATAACCCCTCCCACCTCCCGAATGAACTCTTCACCCTCCTTCCATTTCGTGAAAAGTACCATAGCATCCATAACTGATTCACCAGACCCTGCAACATGTTCTTCTCTGAGGCGTTTGGACTACTTAGCATCCACCTGGCCAAATCAAGACCTACCAAAAAAAAATCCATCACTGCAGGCAGTTTCAGATTATAGCATGACGATATTATATTTAGAACATACTGTCCTGTGTGTTAACCGTGAACTGTATTGTGTGATGGCGGACTATTGTCCTGAATAAACAACATTTTGTTCCAATGTGTACAAGTTAAATGAAGGAATGACCAGAGTAATAGCTACAGGACAGGCAAGGTAGGTGATTGCTTGTCTGATGCTACCTCCATGATCATACTAATTCTCAAAGTGTAAAACCGAAGGGAAAGTGATAGCTTAGTGGTTAAATTGCTGGACTACTGATCGAAAGGTCGTGAGTTTGAATGCCAGGGCCAACAAGCTGACACTCCTGGGCTCCTGAGAAAGGCCCTTAACCCTCAAGTATAATATATATATATATATATGATAGTATAGTCACTCTGGATAAGGGGGTGTCTGCCAAATGCCATAAATATAAAACTTCCCCAAAACCTCCCACGGATAGAAATGCTACAACAGGAACTCCCATAAAGGGGTTTCATATCTTCACCGGCATGGGGGTCTTTCTCAAGTTTATTTTCATCTGTCATGCTGCTTTAAATAAAGAAAACGTATCTGGAGGCAAGAAAAGAAAGAAAAAACAAAAGGAGGAAATGAGGAAGTGGTAAATAGTCGAGGCAATAGACCGACAAAATAAATTATAGCGACAACAACAGGCCAAGTTATAAAGTAATGCAAGGCAAGACAACGTAATGTTAAAGATTTAGCTAGCTTTCTTGGTAGATATTTGTCGATTTTTTTTTGTTATAGCATAACAGCTAGCAGTTGAAATATAGTTGGCTCATCGTGTTGATTATTTATAAAGGTTTAAGAGTAACATTATGGCAATAAAGGGGAATAAATGTCCCCAAGGTTCCTGGAATCACCTCTGGGAATCGCACGAAAACCCACTTGACTAGACCTCTTGGTTGTCTCCTTGCTTGTCATTAGAAGAGGTGGACATGACGGTATGCTGCTAGCGGTGAAAGATAAAAACTCCGTTACAGCTTAGTGTATTTGAGCCAGGAATGAAGGTGACACCAATGAATGGATGTAAGTGTAATCAGATGTGGATCAAAGGGTTTGCATTTAAAGTCTCCTCACACAATGGATCACAAAATGGGTTCTTGTCATTATGGGAACATTTTGTTCTGCCATAAACTTCCACAATCCTCACCACGTGTCCTTATATATTCACTTCACTGAGGAAACTGAGGACCCTCTGCACAACTCCCACATTAACTACTGTCGCGTGCAAATCGGTTTCAATTATTCGGTACTTCATCGTCTCTCTTTTTAATTTTTTTTTGCCTTAGTCGTTTTTTTTTTCGCGGGAAAAAAATGGCGCTCTCTCGCACCGGCACGGGACGCTGTGTATCGAAGTGTGTGTGCGTCACTGCTGTGCACGCGGAATCCCATTCGTCCCGTTTCTGTCTCCTTTTACCGGACACACACGCGCGTGCATCTCTCTCTCTCGCTCTCTCTCTCGCACACACACATGCACATGCACTAAGACGGGATAGAGATGGACTATGACAGCTACAGGGTGTTATAACCAGATGCTGGTGTGTGAGTGAGCGTGGATTTATTTATATATATATACATATACCTACATCTCTTGGCCGGACTTCATGAGGTAAGACCCGAGCTCCGTCCCAAACCGCATTCACACACACACACACACACACACACACACACACACACACACACACACACACACCATACTGCAGATTAATAAACACAAGTATCCCAGGGTTTAGTATGCTTGTTTTCCTGACGTGTGCACGCGACCTCTGATTTAACGTCTTATTTGCAGCACCTATTTATTTAATACTCTGCGGTTTGGGATGCAGCGCATTCACTGTCAAGGGCAAGTCCTGCTTCGAGTAGTGTGGTTGGTGTTTAAAGTGCATGACACTGCAACTTCCCCAAGTCAAACTTACCTCAATTGTGTGTGTTTGTGTGTGTGTGTTTGTGTGTGTGTATGTGTGTGTTTATTATGTGCATAAGTTTGTCTCGCGCTCGGTAAATCCCCGCATCCTCTGCACGCGCCAAAGAACGTTTACGCTGTACTCTCTCTCACCTCGTTCCGTTCACACTGCGGAATAAACCGTTTACAATTAACCGACTTAATTGTAATAAACACCCAATTTCGCAAATGCCTTTACACATAAACTATATATATATATATATATATATATATATATATATATATATATATATATATATATATATATATATATATACAGACTATAAGTATATATTGTTCGTTTAAATCCTTCAGTAGAGTTGGGTTTGTGGTCATGTATTGAATCAACACCTAGATTGAATTGTAGCCTCAGATTAAAACTCTTATAGTGTTAAATAAACCTAATCGAGTCATATAGCTCACTCACAGATGAATTACACAGTACTGAATACTGAGTACTCTTACCTCAATGAATGCACATCTAGTGTTGAATTCAGCCTCAATTCAATGTTGCATTAAAACACCAACAGTCAGGACGTTACACTGCAAAAGACATTTGGTGTAGTTAACTCTTACAGTACTGAATGACCTCATATCCTCATATATATCATTTCTAACATACCCCTTCACTGTCTCCAAATCTGGAGTGATCTATTTAACACTTTGGTAGTGTTAAATAGACACCAAACGTTGAATTCACATCAAATGATATCTGCAGTGTTAATTATGTGCAGTTTTAAATCAGTGTTGAGTTTGTACCCTCGTTCTTAATTTATCTCTTTCCCCCAGTGTTCAACTAACACACCTGGTGTTAAATGAACTCGGACAGGATTACACTAACTAGTACAAGGTTTATTATTTTTACAGTGTTGAGTTTTGAATGAATGAGTTAACACTTGGGTTTAAATAAACTTGCACATTTTCAGCTCTTTATTTAGCACTTGCAAATGAAAGCATTGACTATAGCCTCGAATAAACAGTTTGCCTTTGGATAAAACTACCGGTGTGCGGTTAGATACCTTGTGTGGTGTTAAGGTGACTCCTGCATCACACTTACAATGAAGAATTAACATCATATAAATAATGGACCTTCATAATTAGCATTTTTTTGGTTTTGAATTAAGTTCACATTGAACTGACCTTTGATTAATACACTGCGTTAAACGTTTGTGGAGTTCACTAGGCTTTACCTTAACCCTGCTGCATTAACACTGGATTGTGTATTTCTGTGTGTGTGTCTACGAGATAATTCTGCGCTAATAATTAAAAACACGACAAGCTACTTGATTAATGAGTTTTCTTGACGACTAACACAACACTCTTACATGTCCAGCGCTTTAGGTGTTCATTCAGCAGGGGTGTGGAGTTAATGTGGAGATGCTGTCAGGCTTGAAATCAATAATCGTCTGTAGGAAAACAGGTGAACACTGGTGTTTGGGTTATTAAGATCACGCTGTGTGTATGTGTGTGAGATGCAGGTGTTCAGTCATGGACATGAGGTCGTTGTTCTTGCTGCTGCTGCTGGTGCAGTTTTCTGCTGAAGGTGCAGCAAAAGAAGGAGGCAAACCCAAGAAAGGAAAGAAAGGCAAAAAACCAGTCGTCTGTCCTTCGTGAGTCTTTCTCCATGTGTATCTCTCTTACACACAAACACACACACAAATACACATGCAATATATATATATATTGTGACATCACAGTGATGTCATTTTTCAGTTTTTTTCCACCCCAAAAAGTTTTTAATTGTTTCTTATCTCACACGTGCACGTGCCGTGTTTGCTCAGAAGCCCATGCACCAATATTTCAGAAGTCACCCGAGCGAGCGTGTCGGTCATAAAGAATTACTGCTCTGTTAGACAGAATGACCTCCTGCCCAGTGATGTCTCAGTGCTTTATGTTTATCTTCTGTTTCCACATTCAGGATCAGTGCATTTCCCCTGCAAACTCATGCTATTTTACCAGATATTTGACGTCGTTTTCTCAAAACAACTCAATCCTATCAAAGAGCCGCTAGTTTATTTAGTTGATTGTTTAGTTACATGTTTATATTATATAGAGTCTACGGATGTTTTTCTACGGTAGCTATTTTAGTTATTGATTAATATACCATGCATTGATTAAACATACCACGTTTCTGCATTTCTATGGACATTTACAATCTTACAAAAAAAAAATCACAGTGCTAGGAGTAGCTTAACTAGCATAAATCAGGTAAACCAATAACATGATGGGGTGGAGCCAAGATAAGAAGACTCCATGTACAACTAATGCAACAAATTTAATAAAGTTAACAAAGAAAATTGCTAAAGAAGTAACAATGCTAATACTAACTAAACGTTAGATTAAACCAAAATTAATCCTCAACGTTACTATTATGTGGAACGATCTTGTGTATCATGTATAAACATCCTGGATTGGGAGGAAATCTAACTGGGATTGGAATAAAGTAAACTAGGGGAAATTAAGTTAGATTTAAAGGCTGATATATTTTCTCTTGTAGTCTAGAAAATATGTTAATTTATTTTGGAACACAAAACAGACTGGTTTCATTAATCAAACATGGACAGGAGAGGTGAGAGGACGGGACAACTATGAAACTAGTGGCTTGAGATCGCTGATCTGATAGTCTGGATAGATCAGGTGTGGAGGGAACACACACTGATGCCAGAAGAGTATAAAACTGAATAGAATATCAGTTAACCCAAACATTAAAGGCGAGGTGCACAATGTTTGAAAACTGCTTCAGAAAACCAAGTCGGGCCGACTAACAAAACAAACGTGTAGCCAATGAGCAGAAGGGGGCGTGTCTTGTCAATATGCGTCGGAGAGAGTGTTCAGTGCACGTGTCTGACATTAGCATAAAGCGATTGAAACATTGACTTGGCGGATACCTGCCGTTACCTCTGCCTCGGGTTCTAGGTGTCGAACGTTGTCTTCTGCGTGAAACGGAGCTAAACCTTTCACGGTACAACACACAGTACTACACAAACACATCTGTATTACCATAGTATTACTCATTGTGTTCATTTACTGATAAAAATATCCCCTCGGCCAGCTGCCCCAGCAGGTTCCGCCATAATAGTTACCTGGGTTGCGTATGTATGTGTGGGGCGGAGCTAAAACAGGGGTGACACCCATTTGGGTTAGGGGCGTGATTGTTTTGGTGAAATCAAATCAAACGTCAACATTGGCTTTCAGACATCGTGCACCTCACCTTTAAGTAAATATTAAAGTAAATAGAGTATAAACACTATAAAAGTAATTAGACCTGCTTAATGCTTCCACTTCATTATGTTAGTAATTTAACTAACTTACCTCATCAAAGTTTATGGGATTGAGACAAAATAACATCAAACCAGATAAAACACAGTAAACAGGTGAACACTGTAGGG
>NC_083461.1:38033460-38035960 GCF_030014155.1 Tachysurus vachellii | reverse complement strand
CTGAATTCCGCCTCACTCCGCACATCGACAACCTAGAGGTGGCCAACAGCTTCGCCATCACCAACTGCTGTAAGTCTCCAGCTTTCATCCTGATTTATTATATTTTTTGGAAAGCAGGCGCATTTGCTTCAGGTACAAACCCTGGAGATTTGCGTGCATAAATATTTTACGCACAGAGCACGGGGCAGGTTGCATGAATCATGAATCGACTGTGCGCATTTTTCCCCCCAATCCAGTTTTTTCCCACTAGTCCACCTTAGGAACTGAGCGATCAGTAAAAAAAAAAAAAGTCCTGGAATGCCATTTATTTTCACATTAGTAGCCTGCGGTGTTTTTTTTTTAGCCCGTCCAGCGTCCTCAAGATGATTAAAGCCACTTTTGTTAAGCGTGTGATCTAGAAACCCGCCTGTAGAGTGCGCTCCCGAGTCGCGTTATCAATTAATACCGTGTTTATTCACACAGCCGCCTTCCTGCTAACTGGAAGAACATATTGGGCCATGTGGAGGTGTTGGGGAGGCGTGGGCTAAACCTCAGATCCTTCCCAAATGCCTGCCTATTGCGCGTTGCACATTTTGGGCGATACCCACATACAGCACTTATGGAGAGACTACGGGGCCGTTTGGGATCTGTTTTTTTTTTTGTGGTATTGTGTGATAATTGCTGCGTGAGCAAGTCAGATTTGGTTTCCATGGTAACACTGGATGAGACCGCAGCCCTATCATTGCACAGTATAGACAAGAGCAAAGTATATGAATATTTTTTTTTTTTTTTTTTTAAAAAGAGCATTAGATTGAAACAGATTGTTGGACCTTTTCTGGTAGATCTTTTCATTTATCCATCTGGATATGAATAAGTTTATTTGGAATGTTTATTTTCATTCAGAAAAAAATGGAGTGGGGAAAATATTTCGAATCCTACATTCTTCACTGGCTGAGCTGCATCATTGGAAGAGTTAGTGCACACTGATGACCACCTAAGGTTCTCTTTGTATCTTTGTTCTGTTTTCAGCTTTCTTTGCGTTTTATGGAGTTCTGTGGGTACAATTTATGAGTGCAAAGAAAATCAGTAAATCTCGCAGGGGCTCTTAATGCTGGCAATTTCAACAAAAGGGTCATTATATGTTATCCTGACATTTTATAGGAATTTGACCCAAAATCTGTAGCTTTTTATTAATTAAGGATGATAAGTAATGAGGTTCAGTACACATAGGCATGTTTATGGCAAGAGTTAATAAGCCACTTGCTCTGCTAGGTCTGTTTGAGCAAAAAAGGAGTTGGATTTCTGTCCTGTGCGTAGATCAGGTCAAAATCAGAATCTGTGCATCTTTATGACTGAATGTTACTTTCCATTTCGGCTTACAGTTTAATGTGCAATTAAGCTGTAATCATTTTCTTTTCACTTCCTGATTATTGGCCTTATTTTTTGACAATGCACGTTTGTCACTCTTCAGTGCCTATTTGTGCTTTTTCAACATTTCCATGGTCTTTACGGACTCGTTACTACCGACTTCTTACTCAGGTGTCGGGCGTTAAGCAGCCAATAGACGTTGATACGTCATGCCACATGGATTATCCATTTAATATGGATTTAAACTAATCATTAATATTTAACACATAAGATCTGTTTAAAATGGTGCCCTGATCTACAACCAAACCCAGTGCATTCTGGGATTGTTCGTTTATTCTCATAAGATTTAATCCTGTTTTCTGTAATATCTATAAACCGACCTCTGGTTCAGCGTCCACCATACAACCCTCCTTTGGAAGCGGTTGCCATAGAAACTGGTACGTATTAGAACCTGTGTTAATATAAACCTGAGGTTTGAACTACAGCCAGAGCTGCTGCTGTAGAAACCGGATCCCTACTTTCTGAACGATCAGGATCGAGAACCCAACAGCGCTGGTGCTTTCATGACTATGAGCACGCCTACGTATGGTTCATACGTCCAGCGGTCCTTATCAAGCATGAGTCACAGAGATTCGCAGTGAAGGACTGCGGCTCTGGCAGGAGAGATCCACTGCACCATGTCCTCAACTGCTAGGTCTAATTAATGTGAATGGTGCACACACACACACACACACACACACACACACACACACGCATTAGTGCTCAGGAGAGCATATTCATCTGAATATGAGCAACATGCACACGTGAGGAGGTGAGAGTGCTGGATAGACGACAGCACTAAAGCGCCGCTGCATCGCCGTGAGCACGTAGTTAAACAGCACTGTGGGTGACGTAGTAGGGAAAGTGACAAGGGACCAAAGTTTAGACGTTTTTTTTTTTTATAACATATATACGGAATTAAGAAATAAAATGGAATTAAATGGTATAAGAAAGAATTCATTTTTGTTGCCATAGAAACACGGCTCATATATCACGTTAGATACGCTGTATGACATTAAAGCGTCGTGGCGGTTCAGTACCCAACATCTGTTCCCCCTGTTATCAATTACCGTAATATTTATGATGCCTGTCAGAGACGCTATTCTGCGCGCAC
>NC_083461.1:38010960-38030960 GCF_030014155.1 Tachysurus vachellii | reverse complement strand
GCGTATGATAGCACATAATGTGCCTCAAGATTTCTTGAGTTCCGATATGCTTTTCAGCTCACGACATTTCTAATGAGTGATTTTACGGGTCCAACGTTTTGATGTTTGATGTAGCTTCATCGGCTAAAGCATTGATGCATTCATTCATTCATCTTCTACCGCTTATCCGAACTACCTCGGGTCACGGGGAGCCTGTGTCTATCTCAGGCGTCATCGGGCATCAAGGCAGGATACACCCTGGACAGAGTGCCAACCCATCGCAGGGCACACACACTCTCATTCACTCACGCAATCACACACTACGGACAATTTTCTAGAGATGCCAATCAACCTACCATGTCTTTGGACCGGGGGAGGAAACCGGAGTACCCGGAGGAAACCCCCGGGGCACGGGAATCGAACCCCCAACCCTGGATGTGTGAGGCCAACGTGCTCACCACTAAGCCACCGTGCCCCCCATATGCAATACAGAATGTCCGAAATTTAACGGAATGAATTTGGGAATTTTAGTATTTTGCCACTTCAGGTGATGATGCTAGCATTAAAAAGGTCTTTGCGGCGTATCGTTAACGTAGAATGGATTTTGTGGTTTAACATAGCTACAAAATCAAAGCTTTGTCTATTCGATAGTAACCAGCAAGTAAAACGGTTGATGATGAACAAAATCTTGTTTCAAGCTTTTTCATTACAGTATTAAAACAAGATGTTTTTTTTTTTTTGGTTTCTTCTTTTGGGAACATGTTGGATAGAAATGAGTCAGTCGGCGCATGGAGACGCCTCCGTTTCTGTTCAAACGACTCTGTCAGGCACGTGGAAGCTGCTGCACCAGTTAAGACTTGATTCACCAAAAGTGCTGCTTTTACACTGCACCAAAACCTCACAGCATACAAACAAAACACCATTTTTCTCCAACAATCATTACATCCTAATTATTGTAAAAATGTGGGTATTTTTTTTTTTTTTAAAACAAAATAAAAGTGTTTTTCATCTTCTAAAAATCGATCTATCAAACATCCTGCCCATCCCCACATCGATGCTGGCTGGCGCGGTCAGTAGGAGATTCAAAGGAGGTTCAAAGGCTTTCTGCTTTGTACTCTGGATCCATGTGCACTGCGTACAAATTGCTGCAGATGGGCAGAGAGCTCAGAGACTACACAAACACACAGACACAGACACACACACACACACACACCTGTAGTTGCACATTTTCTGTCTCTCTCTGCAATATCACCTAATTAGTGTGGCTAAATTTACTACTCCCTTGGTCCAGTCACTGAACAAACACAATATAAACTGTTGTCACTATTTGTGTGTGTGTGTGTGTGTGTTTTGGTGTATCTTTTTCCTTTCCTGACATTCTCTCTCCCTCTCTTCATCTTTCTCTCTCTGTTTCTCTTCATGTTTTACGATGATAGTGTGAAGTACTTCTCAGATCTACAAGGACTTTGAAAATCTACTTTGTTCTGTATAATGAGAAAAAGAACAATGGCTCTTGAGTAGGACATTTTTATAATCCAAACACACAAACACACACATACGCACATAGAGACAACAGTTTATATTGTGTTTGTTCAGAGACAATCAGTAGTTCGCATGAGAGTGTCTGAACATCTCTATATTCAGGATTTGTGGTACCACAAACAAATTAGATTTTGTAATTATTATTTTTATTTTATTTTCCTGCCCATTTTTATAAACGTACTGTATGAAGGCAGACCAGATAATCAAGCCTCAAGAATGATGGTTTCAACCCACAAAATATTTTCGATTTATAGTATATCCTTTGTTAAGGCATGCTATACATTTCCCATAGTTTATGCAAACGCTTATACACGCTTTTAGGATATTCTTATATTTATGCTGTTTTAGTTATTGTAGCCAAGAGCATGACAATCTGCCCTTAGCCATAAACTGGCTAAAAATTACATTGTTTTCGTTAAAAGTAAATAAATGTGCACAATTAGTATGTTAGTATAAGACACGTGTCTTAAAGTTCTCTCAAGTGGACAAGCTGAAAACAACTGATTAACCAAGATACTCCTTCATAGCTTAATGATGATGAAATCCTAGCGGTATGATGGATGTCATGTCTGTAGCAATGCCCGGGAGGATTAAACGTCATGTTCAGCCTTGGCTTCAGCTGTGTCTGATAAGAAGTATGGACTTTATTTATTTAAATTTATGTAACTAGTGAGTGTGTTAGTTTACAAGTTGCTGGTAAACTGTGGCCATAAAGTGATGCACATTTTCAGCAACAGCAACAATACTCAGATTTAAATAACACTTGATTGGTAATAAGGGGCCCAATGTGTGAAAAGAAAACCTTCCCAACACCATTACACCAACACCACCAGCCTGAGCCATCAGTTTATGTCCATAGTTTCATGCTGTTGCTACCATCTGCAGATTAGAAACTGAGAATAATCAGACCAGGCAACAGTTCCTCCAATCTTCAACTGTCCAGTTTCAGTGATCCTGTAGTGTACATACTGGAGTGCATCCTGATGGTGGTATTGGGTTGCTGTAGATTATCAGTCTCAAAATTGTGCATTCTGAGATGCTTTTCTGTGAGCTAAAGTGAGCTAGCTCAGTAATGTTAGTAATGTAAATGGTAATTTACTATGTAAATGGATAATGTTAGAAAATTTCCTCCTGCAAAGCTAAACATGATATTCAAAAATTTACCAGAGCAAACCAAGCTAGCTATATAATGAAAGAAAATATCCCACAGCAAACCTAGCTAGATAAATAATGTTAGAAAATGTTCCACAACAAATATACCTAGAAAATTTCGGTTAGCTAGCCGATGTCACACAGCAAACCAAGCTAGCTATATAATGAAAGAAAATATCCCACAGCAAACCTAGCTAGATAAATAATGTTAGAAAATGTTCCACAACAAATATACCTAGAAAATTTCGGTTAGCTAGCCGATGTCACACAGCAAACCTAGCTAGCTAGATAATGCCAGAAGATGTCCTACAACAGATTTAGCTAGCTGTATAATATTAGAAAATGTACCACAGAAATGCTAGCTAGATGCTAGAAAATGTCACACAAAAAAGATTGATTTCTAGCAAAATGTTGCTTGTTTATAATAATGTTATAAAATGTCTTGAAAAAACCAACTAGCAGGAGACAACACAGTTATCTAGATAATGTTAGATTGGATATTGGCATCATTCAAATGCTTGTAATTGAGCTTTTCATTAAGTATTATATCTATTCCTTAATATCTAGATAGACGAGCATTTTCATGATGAATCAGATGCCAGAGAGTCACGAACATATGAAAGTGTTAGCAAATTAAGTAAAAATACAGCAACTGGAGAGAGTGATGTGAAATAATGTGCTAGCTTGAGTCATGGTGTTGGCAGGGAGAATTTCAGTGACGTATGTTTAGTGCAGGCGGTTTGGGAAGGAGGTGTGTGTGTGTGTTGGGTAGTTTGATATGTTTAGCTTGAAGTGTTTATGCCTCTCAGGAGGATTCAGCCTGCCTATCTGGGTTAAAATCAGCATACTTTCACCTAAATCGCTTATGACAGATCATACGATGACTCGTGAAGTGACTATCAGCACTACAGCAATTCTTTAGCTTAGGATTTCTGCCATAATATGCAGTGTGGTGCAGTCATAGAGGAATGTCATCACCTTGATCACAATCGCCATCACCGAGGAACAGAGGGTGGTGTAGCATTTTGTCAATTCTGAAGCAGGTCAGTCATGCTGTCATGACTGGACAATATGTGCTACATGTTTATGATGGAGTCTTTTGTTATTGATTTAATTCTACTTGTAAATACTGTATCTATGGTGAGCTTCGCACTTTGCTGGTACATTTTGTATGATTATTTATTGAGCTATAGCTATGCTGTTGCACATTTCCCCACCTGATCTAGCTAGCAAGCTAGCTGTATAAAGCCAGTTGATGATGTAGGACATTTTATACCAGCTAGTTTTAGTGGGGGACATTTCCTTACATTAGCTAGCTAGCTATCTTTGTCTTAAGATATTTTCAAATATTATCCAGCTTTTCTTAAAGTGGCTAGCTTTGTTGATAGATATGTTCTCAATATCCATATAGCTAGCTTTGTGAAGACATTTTCCTTGATTTGCTTCCTATTATCAAAGTATCTAACTCTGTTGTGGGATATTGTACAGGCTGTATCTGCAGCTCGCAGTGTGAAAACTTTCCTAACATGATCTAGCTAGAAATCTGTGTCCTGAGACATTTTCTAACATTATCAAACTAGTTTTATGGGACGTTTTCCAACAATTTGTCATCATCTGGCTAGATTTGCTGTGGAACATTTTATAAAATCAAAGATGCTAGCTTTGCTATGGGACAGTTTTTAACATTATCTAGCTATTATGAACCTTACTTTGTTGTGGAACGTTTCATCACATTATCATCTAGACAGTGTTGTAGGATATTTTTCATATACTGTAATATAGCTAGCTAGCTGCATTTTCAAAGACATTATCTAACATTATCCAGCTATTTTTAAAAGGTTGTAATATTATTCAGCTAGCTTTTTTTGGGACATTTCTTAGCTAGCTAGCTAGCTTTGTTAAAGCATTTTCTAACCCTGCGCTTCGAGCTAACATTCTGTGGTGTGCAGAATTTTTACAAGCATGATCATAACGTTATTGTACAGCGATGTATTATCATACTGATTACCATTTATATATAAATATAGGATTAATAAAAATATTTACGTTTAATATGCAAAATAAAAAAAATCATTAATATATTTTAAATCTTAAAGTTTAAAGATATACAGTAAATTATTAACAGGACTAGGAACCAAGTTGTATTTTGAGTCAAACAAATTAATTCGTTTATTTAGCATGCTGTCATGTGCAGAGCCGCAGAACAAGTAGACATTTGGACATCTGTCATTTTAAGTTTATGGGTCAGTGTCTCTTTTTTGGAACAACAGGGATCTGGGGTCAGCAGGATGTTCACGCTGAGTCTATTCAGAATTTTCTTTTTTCGTGCTCAGAATTCATAGCAGGACTCAACTGTTGCCATCATAAACAGAATTTAAAGTTAGGTAGTTCGGCAAAACACAGAAAGATCTAAAAGTCTAACAGTAACAACGGAACCAATAGAAGTTCTCTTTGGTCTATATACTATTTATACAGCTATTTATATACATATGCATTCTACACTGCCATGCATAAGTATTCACCCCCATTAGTGTGAAACCCCCGGTCTCAGTCTCAGGATTTCACAGCCTTTATACATACTTTATGAAGTCATGTAAAGTCAGCGTTACGGCTACAGATGAAGGAAAGCCTCAGATCATTTCAATAAAAATCGGTTCATGGGCATTAAACAGTTTTGAAGAATTTCAAGGCTGAATCATTCAATCACAGATTAGATCAAAATCGACGATAATTCCTGTCTAAGCACCATTTTCACAGATGAGCCTCCTCATGTGCTGTTGTTGAGCCACTCCGGGGTGTAATTGAGGTCTGAAGAAGGCCGTGTCAGAGTGCTAACGGTTGTGTGTTGATTATGCAGATGTAGCCACAAGCAGCGCACTGGACTTGCATGCTAATGAAATTATAAGAAGGAGAAATTGATCAGTAACCAGTCCAACTGTCTCTCGGGTTTAAGCCTTTTTTCTGCATAGAGAGAAAGAGAAAGAGAGAGAGTGAGGAAGAAATATATAAATAAATCTTCATACGCTCGGTATAACATTCCTGTAGTCTGAAATTCAAGACGTTTTAATATTTAATGTAACGATATATAAAGCATGCAGTTAAACTGTGCAGTTTTATTCTATGATCATTTTTATATATGACGGAGATGCTACATTAAAGATTTAAAGACGAGCGATTCACTTCACCTTAGCGTTACGTTAACTTATAGGGCAATATTCAGGATCAACGATTAAGGTCAGTATGTATCAGTTGATGCACATGCTTATGTTGATTTTCAGAGCTTTTCCTTCAGGTAATAAACGTGTGCAATGCTAGAGTAGAACTGTCTGAGATGGGTCTTTTCAGATCTTTAGAGACCACCACCTTTAAAAACAAGCTTTTACCTCTAAGGCCAATAAACAGGAGGCAATTTTTAGTGATACAAAATTTGCATCCTCAAGAAGAATATGGTGTTTTTTTAATCTTTGCTGTTAAATGTAATATGGTCATTATTTAACCGATTCAAAATAGCACTTGATCCAGCACATTGTACAACTCCGCCTCACATACTGGTCACATAAGGTTATAAAACTACAAGGTCCTACTGATGAGGTGGTAGAAAGGTGGATCAATGGTTACGGCTCTGGGTTACTGTTCAGAAAGCTGTGGATTATGTCCTGTATTGTATATGGCACAAATAAAGGCTTCTTCTTCTGCTAAATCAAAATCATGAATGAATGGGATGTGTAATAATAAAACACTGATTAACATTTAGCCTCTACAGTTTTACCTTAACATCATGTCCATGATGTTGTTTAAGTTGTTCACATTTACATTTGCATTTATTAGCCATATTGGAGTTGCACTATTTTTCAGTAGCTATAGCTATGATGTTTTGCTTATCTACAGTAATGATGTAAAAACTGATGTCTGTAAATTTGATATGATTTCAGCTCTACCCGAAACTTGTTGTGCATGTTAGAGCTTGCTGTGTTTCTGTCTGCGTTTTTTCTGTAATGGTGTGGATTGAGCTTTTGCCTGCTCAGGGCTCCAGAGTTTAGCCCACACAGTCGGACTATTTAAAACCTAATGAGTCCAGTCGATACACATGGCTGCTCACATGGAGCCAGGATCGGCTCATCCAGCTGAACCCACACACCGAAACTGGTGTACCGAGAGCTACCAAGCTCAGATCAGACGCCAGGAACCGAATCAACTCCACTCTAAAATTAGAAGCTAGGTTTCTAGCTCGAAATGTTGGAGACTGGAGATTCAAGACACGGACTCAATACGGATCTCAGACACAGTCAGTGGTGCGATTCATAAGAAATAACTAAAGCCTACAGATAATTTGGACCAAAGATTATTGAGGTTATTATTGTTTATTTTTTTGTCAGCTTGAGCTTTGTACAGTAATGCTGTCCAATCAGATGAGTGATGTATTTAGGAACAATAGAGAGCTAATTATACTGTATAACCGGTGTATTTAGTATTCGTCACACTTTTAACTAGTTAACCATTAGATTCCTAGTATTAGCTAACTTATGATTTTTTTAAAATTATTATTATTTTTTAAAAGGCTTAAATGTTAAACAAACATAAAAGTAAGTGAAAAATCACTTAATCATTTGAGAATTAATACAAGCTACTAACGTTGCAATTTTCAAGCTAATTACATTCGTAGAACTTGGCTGAGAATTTGAGTCGTCCACCATTTTTTTCATGGCGAGGGGTTTTAAAAAAAATGATGTCATTTCCAGTTAGAGAACAAAGTGTGCACCAATGATCCGTGATCTTTGTTGTGCATTGTGGGAATTTTTAACGAGCGAATATTCCAGTAAATAATTTTGGGATTGAGGGAAAGAGAGAAGTTAAAATGGCCGACTCTCTGATCATTGCCCTGAGCTGATTGAGACGCAGATATGCTTTTATATCATTCTTAATTTGTGATACTTTTGTGTCTATGTACTATGTGTGACTGAAAAAATGGGTTTGAACCTGTTTGAACATTAACCCCATTTCCCCCACCCCCATCAACAGTTTGCTCGCAGTTTTCCCGAGGTGTCTACGCGATCTTCGGCTTCTACGATAAGAAGTCTGTGAACACCATCACGTCGTTCTGCGAGACGCTGCACGTGTCCTTCATCACGCCGAGTTTACCCGCCGATGGCTTCAACCAGTTTGTGCTGCAGATGAGGCCCGACATCCGAGGCCCTCTGATTAGCCTGGTTGAGTACTACAAATGGGAGAAGTTTGCGTATCTGTACGACAGTGATAGAGGTACATACACACACACAGACACACACTCACTCTCTCTCACACACAAATGCATTAACGTATCAAATTGCTTGTCCTATTTATTTGTAGCACTTCATTCCTCACTCCTCAGAGACACTTACCACGGTCAGAAGTGCTTATAGAGTACAGAATGTGATACCATTTAGTCTCTCTCTGTCTCTTGAGTTCTCTCTCTCTCTCTCTCTCTCTCTCTCTCTCACTCTTTCTCTCTCTTTCTCTCTCTCTCTCTCTCTCTCTCTCTCTCTCACACACACACACACTCACATAAAACACACACTTTCTCTTTAGATGTCATCCTTACTAAATCATATTCATTGTTGCCATAGAAAATTTAAAAGCTGGGCCAATCAGCGCTGCGTGATGGTCCTCGAGGTCACGACGGCACTGTAATGGATGACTAATAATGAATCTGTTACTAATGTAATAATGTTCTGTGTCATTACGCTGTGTAATTATGAGTGGTGTGTATAAAACAGTCATTACAGGGTCTGTTAGCGTTAGTCATTCCTTCCAATGAGGTCCGACGTAAAATATGATAAGCTTAGCCTATTTTTTTTTTAATGTTGGTGCAGCGTATTGTTATTGTCTTCTAACAATCGACTTGATAAAACTTCTTGAACAGAAGGAAACCTACCATAAAACTAAGAAAATATACATGTAAAACTCACAGCTAGGCAGGAAAAAAATACAACCTTCTTGACGATCAGCCGCTGATGTTTACTAACAACAGCGTCTGATCGTCAAGAATTTGTTAGCTACATTGGTTACTAGCTTGCTAACGTTATAAAGAACAATTTCTACAGTAGTTGCTTAAGAGCAGGATCGTTTATGTGTTTGTGTTCCACGACACTATTTCAAAGGGAAATTGAGCTGAATAATTATATTTCGTGACATCCTTGATTTGATTAACGATAAGTTGTTTATTATTCATTACGAAATTAGGATAGAAAAATTTTTTTTTATAAAAGATAACTATAAAAAGTTATTATTATTACTTCGTTTTAAATACTTATTGTATATTTTATTTGTTTATAGTTTTGCGGAATGACGTTTGTATAACTCAACACCTAGAGGATTACGCTGGAGGGCGGTGTGTATTTTGAATCCTTGAATCCTATTGGCTATTACATCCCATTCTCAAGAGAAAAATGTCAGTGTCCACACTCAAATGTCAACCCTCAAGCCATTCCATGAGGATTAATATCACAGTAAAATGCTGCAATATCCTTATGTAACTTCTTATCTTACACCAAGCACAAGGATGTGTCATACGTTCACCGCCTTACCGCTTTTCCATTTTTAATCTGTTCCTCTGCTCACAAACTGAAGCGCACCTGACTCAAGCTGGTAATTAGCGAGTGACCTAAATTACAAGCAAATGCTATAAACGTGTCCTGAATCCTGGTGTTTCATAGAAGAGCTTTTATTAGAAAAAAAAACTGGTAGCAGTCGTCGAGCAAATTTAAAGGTGCAGTTTGTCATTTGTGTGGGCGATATGACCAAAAAAAATCATGTCTCCCGAAGGCATTTCTATGACACATGATATTATAGGATTGTTCGCAGCACAAGTTATTGATTATTTTCTTGGTTTGTGTTTTTTTTTTCCCCCACCGGAGATATAAGAATCTACACACCTAAAGTGCAGTTAAAACTTAAATCATCTTCTTTAAGTACCTTACAGCTGTCTGGGGATTTGGACTCAAACTCAACATCCTGATAATGAACACAGCTACAGTACAGCGATGCAAACGATTCTAAAGGCCAGGGTGCTGAATCTGTGCTTCCACTTGGAGGAATAAATCTTTCCCATGAGAGACCTAGATATGTAATCATCCGTGGTCTTTTATCCGGAAAAAAGAGAGACAGAAAGAGAAGGAGAAATTGTGCAGGGAGTTGAAGGAGGGGGCCGAAGGAAGAAACTAGAAAGAGATGAAATCGAGTGGGCAAAGGAGCGGATTCGGATGAACGACGGCGCGAGATCAAGAGGAGAAAAATGACAAATGAAAAACTGAGAGAGTGAGCAAGCGAGGGTGGCGAATCCTCCTCGGGGTGGTTTCTAGCTCAGCTCTATATTTCACTGATTTCAAATTCAAATTTATTTGAATTGTGCTTTAAACGATTGACATTGTCTCAAAGCAGCTTTGCAGAACATAAACAGAAAACAAAAGGTTAATATAAAGATTAATATAATACAAATTCAAGATTAATATTAGATCTATTTAAATGTGTTTGTGGCTTAGTGGTTAGCACGTTCGCCTCACACCTCCAGGGTCGGGGTTCGATTCCCGCCTCCACCTTGTGTGTGTGGAGTTTGCATGTTCTCCCCGTGCCTCGGGGGTTTCCTCCGGGTACTCCCCCGGTCCAAAGACATGCATGGTAGGTTGATTGGCATCTCTGGAAAATTGTCCCTAGTGCGTGAGTGAATGAGAGTGTGTGTGCCCTGCAATGGGTTGGCACTCCGTCCAGGGTGTATCCTGCCTTGATGCCCGATGACGCCTGAGATAGGCACAGGCTCCCCGTGACCCGAGGTAGTTCGGATAAGCGTTAGAAAATGAGTGAGAGTGAGTAAATGTGTTTGTATTTATGCCCAATGAGCAAGTCTGAGGTGACTCAGGGGACAGTGGGGAGGAAAAACTTCCTTAGATGGTAAAGGAAGAAACCTTGAGAGGAACCAGACTCAAAGGGGAACCTCATCTTTATTTGTGTGAAAATATATAGTCTGACAGTCTGTCCTCAAAGACCACATGGAGTTGGCGTCTCCTCTTAGCGTGTCAGAATACTTCATGAAGCACAGTCCAACTGGAGCTGGTAAATCTCTAGATGCTTCGGGATCCTAACATGGTTGGCCTCATCTCAGTGAAGGTCCAAAATCTTCATGGCACGGAAGACAATCTGAGCTGGTACAATTTCTAAATGCCTCGGGATGGGTAGAAAGAGAGAAGCAGTGGAGAGGAATTCTGAGGTCAGAAGAAGCTCGTCGCTGCTAATTTAGAAACTCTGTGCTTTCGAGTGACACCGGCTCCAGGCTACATTTGAACAAAGACGAGGCCTAATTGAGACGAAATTTAAATTAAGCAGCCAAACGACGGATTCTGTAATTAAGACCGAAAGCTAAACGACGATCGTTGCCTCAGCGTCGAATATTTGCGTCGACGGAGTTGTTAGGAGTCAGAAAACACCAGAAGATTAAAAATTAACATAAACTTAGGTCAAGAAAGATTCACAATTACATTAGATTTTTGTTTTTGCGAAAGTTGTGCGAAAGTTTTTCTTTATTATTATTATTATTATTATTATTATTATTATTATTATTATTATTATTATTATTATTATTTTACAGAGTAACCAGGGCTAGAAACCATTTGCTAAAGCTAATCTCTTTGAGTCTAGTTAGCATGGTAATCACTCATACCAAAGAAACTAGCTAATTGCTAATAGGTACAAAGTTAACACAGAAGCAGACAGACTCCAGTGATGGACTCATCTGTTAAAAGTTACGTGTTAGGAATTGAAATATTAATTGAATCCTTGAAGGCTCGCGTTATTAGTCAGATGTTAAAGCTGCTATAAATTAATATTTTATAAAGAAATGTCTGAAGTAGAAAGTAATTTTCCTTTTGAAATATAGGACATAAAAATGAAGTGTTTCCGATCGCTTCATTCAGAAAACGTTCCCTGAATTATTACGGTCTGAAATCACAGCCTGAAGATTATCCTATGCACGTGTGAAATCCCATAGTGCTCTAGTTGGTACAAAATACCCATAAGGCTTTGTGCCATTTATAACAAACCATAAATGCTACTTCTTGCTAAGCCAACTTTTTGTATTGATGTTAAGCTGTGTGATTGTAGAGATTCCCCCAAAGCACCATGCTCATTTCTACAGACATGCCTGTCTGTCATTAGGGTTAAATGTCTGTTCTGTGGTTATGGAGTTCTCACTTTCCTTCTACAGGCTTATCCACCCTACAGGCCATTCTGGACACGGCAGCTGAGAAGAAATGGCAGGTGACGGCTATAAACGTGGGCAACCTGAAGGACGAGAGGAAAGACGAGGCCTACCGCTCGGTTTTTCAGGACCTGGATAATAAAAAGGAGAGGAGAGTGATCCTGGACTGTGAGCAGGACAAGGTCAAAGACATCATGGAGCAGGTGAAAATTAGTGCTGGATTGTACATCGTGACCCCAAAAAACAGCTATTGTTATAACTGGTGCAGTAAAGCTAGTGTTCTAAAAATACTCTTCTCACACCCTCCCTTTAATTTTGGGTTTCCCTTGGCACTGACTTGGTAAAGCTTTAATTTAGTCTGTAGAATGTTTCTAACCTACGCCACACACCCACGAATCTCAGGGCATGAGCAACTTATTCCTTTTACTGTTGGCAGAGCTTTGCAAATCAGCATGCACATTTTTTTAAAAATGATTTACGCTGTCAAGTTTTGACTTGTGCGACATTTATTTATAGCAAGAATATACTTATAGTAGTGTATTACATCCCACTTTTATATCTCCTTTGTTTGAATATTGTATTTTGCTTGTTTTTTTTTCCCCAGGTCATCACGATTGGTCGTCATGTAAAAGGATATCATTACATCATCGCTAATTTTGTGAGTATACACACACACACACACACACACACACACACACACATTGGATCAGGATAACAATATCTGATACTACTGAGCTTAAGGGACATATGACTGGTGGGTGGGAATTAAGAAGTGACAAATGCAGCCTTTGGGAGTCAAATGCAGCCTTTTTTGTGTGTAACCATGTAAACCATATCCGAAAGTCTGTTTGAGATACTTAACAACTCAGTATGGTTTGAGGCAAATATGTGATGAGTTACATTTAAATCCATGTCAATAAAATTGTAGATGTACCTGTAATTTTGCCGCACCTGTTAGCTTCTGTTTGCATGTGTCCAGGGCTTTTTGGATGGAGACCTATCCAAAATTCAGTATGGAGGTGCGAACGTGTCCGGCTTTCAGATTGTGGATTTTGACGACCCTCTGGTCGCCAAGTTTGACCAGCGCTGGGAAGCTCTGGAGGAGAAAGAGTACCCGGGGGCAGACAGCAAGATTCGAGTGAGTGTGTGTCTTTCGTGCAATGTTGCACATTTTTCCAGATCACAGAGCAGCTGTGAATGACATAGTTACAGATGTCAGCATCCGTGTGTTTTGATGTGTGTTTTCTGTCTGTAGTACACCTCTGCTCTGACGTATGACGCGGTTCAAGTCATGACCGAAGCATTCCGCTTCCTGCACAAGCAAAGGATCGACATCAGTCGTCGTGGGAACAATGGGGACTGCCTGGCCAATCCGGCTGTACCATGGGCACAGGGAGTGGAAATAGAACGTGCTCTCAAACAGGTTTATATCCTCATCAGAATCACTGACTGAAAAAAAAAAACGTCTAAGGATGTTGCTAGTAGTCTGTATTAAAGGGGGTTGTAAATAAAAAAGAAGTACTACTGTAATAATCTCATTCATTCATTCATCTTCTACCGCTTATCCGAACTACCTCGGGTCACGGGGAGCCTGTGCCTATCTCAGGCGTCATTGGGCATCAAGGCAGGATACACCCTGGACGGAGTGCCAACCCATCACAGGGCACACACACACTCTCATTCACTCACGCAATCACACACTAGGGACAATTTTCCAGAGATGCCAATCAACCTATCATGCATGTCTTTGGACCGGGGGAGGAAACCGGAGTACCCGGAGGAAACCCCCGAGACACGGGGAGAACATGCAAACTCCACACACACAAGGCGGAGGCGGGAATCGAACCCCGACCCTGGAGGTGTGAGGCGAACGTGCTAACCACTAAGCCACCGTGCCCCCCGTAATAATCTCATGATTTCAAAATTTGTTTTCACAAAAACAAAACAAAAAGGTTTTCATGATTCCTTGCAGTGGATATGGCGAGCTTGTTTATTTAAAGCTTTTTACAATTTTCCAGCCCAGAAATGAACTCTCAGCTCTGTTTCTCTTTCTTAAAAATATACGATAGAATAAACTCACATATATAGCAACATATTGATAAAACTAAGGGAGTGTGTTTAGTTGCAGGGAAAAAAGTTTTTATTGTGTTTTATAAATATCACAAACCGGCCCTTTAAGGTGCTGAGGTTCTAAATAAAATATGCAACCAAAGTTCTTAAAAATCCGTAGCATCTGTCTTGTCTACATCCTTAAAAGGACGTGTTAGAATCTTTCACAGTGGCTGCAATCCAGACACACCATTAACACCTGGCAAAGATGGCTTTATTTCACAATGTTTGAAACCTCTTGAATATATGAGCTTAAGTTTTTGTGTGTTTAGGTGCGAGTGGACGGACTGACGGGAAACATCCAGTTCGACCAATACGGCAAGAGAGTGAACTTCTCAGTCAACATCATGGAGCTGAAGAACAGCGGGCCGGTGAAGGTACATTACATCAGGGACAAATCCGGTACACTGTTGCCATGTTTATGTAGGATCCTTATAGACATTTGTATATCTTCACATACATCTTTTTAAAGAACCAATCAGATTCGAGAATTTAGCTACACCCTCAGGTATTTATCCTACACTCCAGACAAGACAAGAATAGGTGCTCTAAAAAAGATCACAGGATCGAGCAAACAGGTCCTGAGTCTGCGAGTCGCACATAAAACTGCGCTATAAGCACATTATAAAAAGCAAAAAAAATAGATCCTTGCTTCGCCGCCACATGGACAGATAGTCACACTCAGTTGCCGAACTAATTAAAAACTTTATTTCTGCCTGAGGTGGAGGTGTTGGGCAAAACAAGACGCCTACATGACTGGGTGTTTAGGGAAAAGTGCCGCTTCAGCTCAACAGACCAAGAAATATCCTTTTTTGCTTCAGGTTGTGTTAGGAATGGAAATGGAATTGATTCTCCTTGTACAGGATAACAATTTCTAAACAGCGCATATGTTATGTACAAGTTAGCTACTTATACCAGGATTATTCTTTACAGTACACTGTAAAGGAATTGCACTAGAAATTAGTCAAATAAAAAATTAATCTAAAAAAGTGATAAATAAGTAAATACATGGATACAAAGTATGATATGTTGGCAAGATTTCTGTGCAATAAGAGGAATAAAACACATTCGGACATGCCTGGAGATTCATTCATTCATTCATCTTCTACCGCTTATCCGAACTACCTCGGGTCATGTGGAGCCTGTGCCTATCTCAGGCGTCATCGGGCATCAAGGCAGGATACACCCTGGACGGAGTGCCAACCCATCACAGGGCACACACACACACACACACACACACTCTCATTCACTCATGCAATCACACACTACGGACAATTTTCCAGAGATGCCAATCAACCTACCATGCATGTCTTTGGACCGGGGGAGGAAACCGGAGTACCCGGAGGAAACCCCCGAGGCACGGGGAGAACATGCAAACGCCACACTCACAAGGCGGAGGCGGGAATCGAACCCCCGACCCTGGAGGTGTGAGACGAACGTGCTAACCACTAAGCCACCATGCCCCCCCCGGAGCTTCATCAAATTATAAAAACCTTGAGGTGGTAACATTTTTGGTATAAAGTGACCTATAATACATTTTGATCCAGTATTATCCATCTTTCCACCGACAGATCGGCTACTGGAAAGAGGTAGACAAAATGGTGGTCACCAAATCTGACCTCTTCCCCAACGACACGTTCGGGATGGAGAACAAGACCGTTATCGTGACAACCATCTTGGTAAGACCACCGCAAATCTTCACGTGAGCAGCTCTTTGATATTTTGCTTTGACATTTCTGAACTTGTTCCACATGGATTTTGCTTTGCAGGAGGCACCGTATGTGATGTTAAAGAAGAACGCAGAGTTGTTTACAGATAACGATCGTTACGAGGGATACTGCGTGGACCTGGCGGCTGAGATCGCCAATCACTGTCGGTTTAAGTATCAACTGAAGATCGTGGGAGATGGGAAGTATGGCGCTAGAGACGCAGACACAAAGATCTGGAACGGCATGGTGGGAGAACTGGTGTATGGGGTGAGAGTTTGTTTTTAATGTAAATATGTGATTTATACTAAATAATTGGATGTTCATTAGACTTCTTCAGGTAAAAATACACAATAAGGACACCAAATATTTGCTTGTACTGTATGTACCTCTTTTCTGTCAAAGTAGACTTCCATTCATTGTTAGCTACATTAGACTCTCAGCCATGTTTAGTCATTTAAACTCAGGCATTTTGACCTGTTCTTTGTCTCGAGTCAGAAAGCGGACATAGCCATAGCGCCTTTGACGATCACGCTAGTCCGTGAAGAAGTGATCGACTTCTCCAAGCCCTTCATGAGCCTGGGAATCTCCATCATGATCAAGAAGCCACAGAAGTCCAAGCCAGGCGTTTTCTCTTTCCTGGACCCGCTGGCCTATGAGATCTGGATGTGTATCGTGTTCGCCTACATCGGCGTCAGTGTCGTGCTCTTCCTTGTTAGCCGCTTCAGCCCATACGAGTGGCACACCGAGGAGTTTGAGGATGGCCAGCTCGGGCCCAGCGAGTCCAATAATGAATTTGGGATCTTTAATAGTCTGTGGTTTTCTCTGGGCGCTTTTATGCAGCAGGGATGCGATATTTCGCCAAGGTTGGTGAGCGTGTCGATGCTAGCCAGTGCGCTAGCCAGTGCACGCGGCATGGTTTTGTTTGGACACAGCCTTGTGTGTTGGCGGTTCGCCCTGGTGTAGCCGTGGTGGTAATGTTTTCACGCTCCTGCTGCTCCTGGTTTCAGTTTTTACTCAGTCTGGCTTGAAACGTAAGCAAGGTCTGTAGTGGGAGCTAATGCAGGAGTAGAAACCTTTGATTGATGGTTTGGGGTTTTAAAACTTCAATCTGAGATTTCTTGCGTGAATATATTTCCACCTCGTGGCAGACCGCAAGGCGCAGAAGGTTGCTGGTTGATGCCCTCTTGGAGTGGTACCGTGTTTCGGCTGCATATTCCCCATTTGCTTCTATAAACTTAGCATTATTGATAATAATATTGTCATTATGAGATGACTTTATTTTTCTTGTAATTCTAAGTGAAATATATAAAAATAGCAAATAACAATAACAAAACAATAAACAGTAGAATTATTTAAAATAATAATATAATGTAATACATTTAAAATAATAATAGGAAAATAATCTTTTTTCGATTCACTAACATTTGTTTGATTGTTATGGTTAGATATGTTATTGTACAAGTTTATCAACTATGGAGTAAAGTGTAAATCCAGCTCTCTATAGAAGAAACTGACAGCCAATCAGAAATGAGTGTGTTAATTGCTTTCTAAATATTAGCCAACTGCATTTCCCACAGTGGTTTTGAGTGAATGTGCAGTCAGTGTGATGCCAGGATGTGTGTGTGTGTGTGTGATGTTTTTTCTGCATGTAGGTCACTGTCTGGGCGTATAGTTGGTGGTGTGTGGTGGTTCTTCACCCTCATCATCATCTCATCTTACACGGCCAACCTGGCTGCTTTCCTCACTGTGGAGAGGATGGTGTCCCCCATCGAGAGTGCAGAGGATCTCGCCAAGCAGACTGAAATCGCCTACGGAACCCTCGATGCCGGTTCAACCAAAGAATTCTTCAAGGTGAGACACAGAGATGGAGAATATCCAGGTCAGATGATATTTTGTTATCCAGGTCAGATGATTTTTAATATTGTTATCCAGGTCAGATGATTTATGTCGTTTTCTCGAGTTTCATTTATAAAACCACTTATTTGGTCATTTTTTAAGAAAATCATTTCATTGATATAAATACAAAAACATTTGATATAGATTATTGCGTTACACCAAAGACTGATAAATTAGCTTGTACAGGTGTTATATTGTGTATACGGCCTGGATCCTGTTCTTTTCTCACTCTCTTTCTAATGAAAACACTCTTCTTGTTATGCACTGGTGCTTTTTAGAGATCAAAGATCGCCCTGTTTGAGAAGATGTGGCAGTACATGAAAAGCGCAGAGCCCTCTGTCTTTGTGAAGAACACGGTGGAAGGCGTGCTACGCGTTCGCAAGTCCAAGGGCAAATACGCCTACCTTTTGGAATCCACCATGAACGAGTACATCGAACAGCGCAAGCCGTGTGACACCATGAAGGTCGGAGGCAATCTCGACTCCAAGGGCTACGGCATCGCCACGCCCAAAGGATCTGCTTTAAGGTGGGTGGAGTAGTATAACAATATGGCCCATGTTGTTATAGTATCCCACCTACCCTGATGTAGGTCGGACCCAGGAGGTAAACTAGGCCAAACGTAGGGAAGGTAACCTAGGCAACCAGGAACAGTGTATCCTAGGTAACTTCAGGGAGGTGGTTAGGGATAAGAATTAAGTAGCACTTTAGGTAACCTAGGCAACCACCAGATGAGAGACCGCAGAATATGCAGGATTAATGGTTGCCATAGTAACAACTTAGGACTAAGTAAAATAGGCAACTCCATCTCACTGTGCTGTAATGCAGGATTAATGGTTACCAAGGAAACAGCTTAGGAGATGGTAACCTAGGCAACTGTATTCAATGCGAGTATGTGAAGTTACAGAGATCTTTCTTAGCAACCAGGGAGACCAGGATGTAACCATGGCAACAAGCAAGATTCTGAAGTATCCAAGAATCAGAAAGCTCCAGGTTTTTTTAGGCATGTCAAATTTAAGTTTAGTAAGTCAGTTTGTTTGCGTTTTAAACTAGCAACATGGTTAGAATATGTGTGGTCTAATATTTTCCAGACTATTAGACACTTTTTTAAAGCGCCATGGACGTTATAATACTAAAACATTTCTCTACTCATTTATAACCCTGATTAGAGCAGCACAGTACATCCCTTTTGCTTTATTGCACCCTGTAAACATTCAGACTCATCTCAGATGTTAAGTTTCTGTGTTTAGATTTATTGATCGTACTTTTCTCATTTTCTTCTAAATTTCAATTCCATACGTTTTAAATTCCATTGAAATACTAATGAGTTCTTTTTAAGTGAGCAACAATAAAAATAATTGCTATTTGACAGATATAGGTCGCCGAATCGTCTGATTTGTATATGCTGTGGAGCACCAGAAAGATAGAATTACAACTAGTGGCCAAAAATGTGAACTACAACAAGTGCATTTGGGGCAGGAATCACACTGTCCCGTGCTTGCTTCTTGACCATGCAAGACTATCCTCTTATAATATCCTTTAAATCTCTCAACTAGTTTATATTAAAATTTCACTTGATAGTAACGTACAGCATAAGTGAATCTTGCTCCACCAAAATCTTTTAAAGAACAGGCCAGAGCACTCAATGGTGAGGATTTCCTAAATGGACAGGATTTAAAGGGGTGCACCTTGTATTCAAGTGCATCTTATAGTCTGGAAAATATAGTACATAAAAAATGTCTAGATGAAGTAAAATACTGCAGAAGTGCTAGAAAGACAGGAAGTCATGTTTTAACTTGTTGTGCTAATATTCAACTGGCTTTCAACGAGGCAAATGACAGCAAACAGCTCTGATTAATTTATCATTCTGTTACCAAATTGATATTCTGTCTGAAAGGGCCTTGTCTCTAACTAAAGTTCATGTTTGCAAATGACAGAGGAATCAATGCGATTGAACTAATGATGTATCATCCAGTACCTGAACCAGTGCTGTACATTTGCCAGTGAAATTTGCCTCGCTGAGCTTTTGTCTGTCCACACTGACTGAATGAGTGTTTCCTGCAACCTGATTGTGTCATGACAACCCTAATGTCCCACTTTCCAATCAGTAAATGTTCGATGCATGTGATTTGGTGCACCAGTTTTCTGAACGGTTATGAGCACTACTGAATGTCTAATATATTACGTTTCAGAGGCCGCGTAGTAATGTGACTTGCGAATGCAAAGTGATGATGCACTGTTTGAACTACGCATGCGATTCTCCCTGATACCTCTAACCTAAAGTAATTTTGTCTGCTTTTCCAGTTAAAATGGTCTCCCATTTACGTTCAAGCCCGTGCATACAGAATGAACTGACGTATTTTGTGATTGACGCTAGTGCTTAGCCTCCT
>NC_083461.1:37988460-38005960 GCF_030014155.1 Tachysurus vachellii | reverse complement strand
ATCACACATACACATATGATCAGACACGGCTTCCATACCTTTAATCTCTACTTTTGTAATCCAATTTTTATTATCTTCATGACTAAAGTTAGCATACACCATTCTATAATGCAGTGCTATGTTACTGTTCTACACACCTTTCTTTTCTATGTCCCTGACCTCTTCCCTTTGCACCGTCCAATGCAGGAGAAGACAAGCGCTCTGAGCTTGAGCAACGTGGCGGGGGTCTTCTACATCCTGGTGGGCGGCCTTGGCCTGGCCATGCTGGTGGCGCTGGTGGAGTTCTGCTACAAATCGCGTGCTGAGGCCAAGCGCATGAAGGTTGCCAAGACTCAAGCCCTAAATCCCCCCACTTCCTCGCAGAATTCTCAGAATTTTGCCACTTATAAGGAAGGGTACAACGTGTATGGGCTGGAGAGTGTTAAGATCTAGTGGGTAGGAACGGCAGAGATTTCCTTTTTGTTTTGTTTTGTTTATTTTCATCGTTTGTTCGTGTTTGCTCGTCGCTTCATTGTTGACGCCTTCATTGCTGTTCATTCGTGACAAAATATATACACATATATAGAGCGCTTGTACAATATAGTTTCAATATCATGTGACATACAGATACTAGTGGCGGAAGTGTAGGGAAAAGAGTAAAGTACTGGTTAATAATAATTGAAATAATTGGAAATAACTTCTTTTTTCTGTATATTATTGTGAGCACATTTTAGACATGTAATTTCTTTCAGTCAGGCATTTTTTAAATGAATAGCTGCTGTTCAAATTTGTCTATGCAACATCTATGGATAAAGTTATCCAATTTGATAATGTTAGCTAGCAAGCCAGGGGCTAATTTTCAAAGACATACATGACGGCAGTGTAAGTAATAAAATATTTGTATTTTATAAGTACCAGTCTGACCAGTATACACCAGTATATGGCCAAAAGTAAGTGACCCTGGACCATCATGTCTGTTCCATCCCATGGAGAAGGACAGGCATAATGTGAAGCTCCTGACTCACGTTTCTTGCACTGATGTTGCATCCAGGGGCAGTTTGAAATGCAGTAGTGAGTGATGCAACAGAGAAAAAGTGATTATTATGTGCTAAATGCTTCAGGATTCATTCAGTTTGCATGACCTACTGTACCAAGCTGTGGCTGAGATGTTGATCCTAAACGCTTTTTAGAATAGACACTTTCACTATAATAGCACATATAATTGACCAGGGCAGACCTAGCAGGCCAGAATTTTTTTTCTTCCTATGACACTGATGTGTTTAAAGCCAATGAGCTCTTTATTGTATGTGCGTGGAGAAAGAAATACTATATATTTCATTAGAAGGAAGGTGCACATACTTTTGGCCATCCAGTGTACCATGACACTGTGAGTACTGTTCTGCCAAAGAGTGATAGAGGGAGGGATGGATGGATGGATAGAAGGATTTTAGAATGGGTGAATGAAATATGATTGTTTGAAATGATGGATAGATGTAGCTGAGATTGACTATATGGGGGGATGGATGGATTTGAAAGTGAACAAGTGAACATACCGATGAATGAAATGAGGTATTGGTACCTTCATTTGAATTTGAATGGGTAGAAGAAATAGATGAGTGGATGGATGGATATGGTGGTATGTTATGTATCCATGAATATATTATAGGTATGTGTGGGAAGATTGGTGGATGGATGGATTTTAGAAATATTGGCTGAATAGATAGACGGCTTTGAAAGTAAGAAAAATGAACGGATGGATGCCGTTGAATACGAACAAAAGGTGACCGGATGGACAAGATGATTAGTGGATCTGAGAGTTTAATGGGTGGATCTGATTTTATATCTGAAACTGAACGAATAAATGGATAGAAAAAAGGTGCATGGATGGATGGATGGACGGATGGATAGATGGCCAAATGATTGTGAATGAATCACTGAATGAATGGAGAGGAGGGTGGATGGATGGGTGATCAGATACAGGATGATAAGAAGTGACTCTGTAGCTGAGATTTGTGGATGAATGAAAAGATAACAATTACGAGAGACAGACTGAATGGAAAGGTGATTAGCGGAAAGGTGAAATCCATAGCGTATGGTCTATCAGTTCTTTGTGTTAGTTATAGACTGACACCTTGGCTTGGTGTAGAGATATAAATATCTAGATGTGCCATCATGCCTGGAGACAAACCCATTAGCTGTCAATCATTCTCCACCCCATCTGGTACACACACACATCTCTTTACTGCAATATGTCACACAGAATGAGCGATAGGAAACTGACGGATGCTGTTGTGTTTCTCTTTTTCTCTCTCTCTCTCCGTGTGTGTGTGTGTGTGTGTGTGTATGTATCCCCTGGGTGCTGTGCCTCTTTTCTGTGCTTCCTTGTCCTCTTTGTCCTTGCTTCGTTCTTTTCAATTAACCCCGCCCATTTTTACTTCTGAGTATGCATATACTTTTTTGCATATGCATATCCCTGTTTGCACGTGTGTGTGCGTGTGTGTATGTGTTTAGATGACGTTCACAGAGGCCATGCGCACTAAGGCCAGGCTGTCTATAACTGGCAGTATTGGGGAGAACGGGAGAGTGCTGACTCCGGATTTCTCTAAAGCCGTGCACGCTGTGCCCTACATGAGACCAGGCATGGCAATGCCTCTTAACGTGAGCGAGCTGTCCTGAGTGCCTTACACACAACACACACACACATTTTCAGACATACTTTTACTCACATTCTCAAAGCATACTTTAACATTCACTTGACTTGCAACTAATTACTTAAAATTGCACAGCAGTGCTACGCACTTACATATACCATATTTTCCAGACGATATAGTTTTGTCCTGTTTTTTAAACATTAGGCCATTATTTAGAACCCTTATTTTGATTACAAACGAAGGCTGCAGTGTAAAACTTCGTTTCTACTCTGCGCAGTGTGTTTGTTTTTTATCGCACACAGCCAACATAATGGCAAAAATGTGTATCATAATGTCATGTAGAGTAAAGCAGCATGACTAATGTTTAAGCATTTTCAAGCTAGTTACACTCAGGTACAGATATAACCCTCATTATTCACTTAATTACTGTAGCTCTCCACCATAACTGAAGTGGTAGTTTCTCATCATCTTTGTTCAGATAAAATCGAGACATCTGAAATATTAGCATCATGAGCCAGAATGTCCGTCTGTGAAGATGTGCAGCACAAAAAAATCGAGTGGAATCGATTCTTTGAATCAACTCAATTCTCTCACTCCTGGAATCCTACTGATTCATCTATGAAAAATTACCACTGGTCATTTAGAGAACTCCTGTAGCCCTGTACACCTTAATGCCTGACCAGCTGATAAATGACTCATCATGGTGGCAACATTTAATCTGGATATTTCGATATTTAACTAGCTTACTGAGCTTAAAGTTTATTTCTTGAAATCCATAAGCTAGTTTGTGTTCAAAGTTGGGCGTATCAAGCATTTGGATGTATTTTCAGGCCTGATGGAGGAATTTATTCAATACAATCATGAACACATCTACAGCAACAATAACAAGACTAAACAACACTATAGAAGTCAGAACAAACATTATGTAGAATAAGAAACTTATATATAGTCTGGAAAATATGGTATATAGATATATTTACTTACATGCACACAATCAATAAGTTTGCCTATCAATAAGTTTATACATGTATATCACAAGCACTTACAGACAGAAACACACACACACTTGTACATACACACCATAGGAAAATGTACAGATGCAAAACGAGACGTTTGGTTAACACATGCACGATGTCCTACACAAAGGACATATTTATTTGCGCCCACGTTCTCTCTCTCGCTTGATGTTTTTTCCACAACAAACACGTTTTTCTGCATCCTGGATTCCAAGAAACACAAGCACACTTGAATCATCTGCATTCGATACGGCTTTCTTTTCTCGGGTTCTAATGTGAAATATCAGAGAGGAAAAAAAAATTATTATTATTTTTTTTTTTATATTTTTCAAGAAAAAAAGGAAAAAGGCGATGAGCCTCCATCCATATTGTAAAATAATGTTACAGAATTGTTTCAAAGCCAAACGAGTTAATATAACGTAGGTGCGGTGTTTTGAGCAGATTCGTTTGTCATATGAATTATATATTGACAATATCTATTGACCATGTAAATATCTATACTTTTGTCCTTTTGATGTTACAATGTATGAAAAAAAAACAACTATTTTCGTTGCATTTTCTTCTGAGGAAAAAAATTTGAGTTGTTGAAATGTGATGTTAATTTGTCTTTAAAAAATAATGTTATTTTTTTTCTTCTTCTGTTGGATAAGACAAATGTAGTTTTATAGTTCTGTCATTGACATTATAATAAAAAAAAATAAAGCTTAAAAAAAAAAAAAAAAAAAGCCTGACATGCAAAACATTCTCTTTTGCAGGGTCAGTGATAACATGAATTGGAATTGCATATCATCGTATTAATAATGTAAGCCTAATTATAATACTCCGGTAGAATTTTTTAAGCTCGTGGAAACTTTCGACTTCCAAACCTCTTCTTAGGGATTATGACTGGCTATGTGGGATAAAACCAAATGAATTCAAGCAGGAAGGATTTATAGCACCATGAGTCATTTTAATAAGCGGGAGTCAGAAATCTCAATTCTTACTTTAATACTAAATAATATCCACCATCTTTTTTTTCCCCCCAACTAAAGACAAATCAGCAGCGTGGCATGTTAATGGTCTGGTGTGCTAGCATGGTGATAATGCCAATATTTAATGGTAACATTTTTATTTTTCCAAAACATTCTTTGGATTTTGAATATACAAGAATATACACAAGAATATACACAATTTATAAAATGTATTTATTTACTTTGCAATTTGGGCTCTTTGCAAAAACTATTGCTGCTACTATCAGTCTCTCCAGGATTTTGCAGTGTTTTTGGTTTTTTGAAAACTACATAAACTGATGAAATCACAAGCAAATGTTGTGATGACGTCACACATCGCGTCTCTGTTTAAATGTGCAGAAGATCTGCAGCCATTTTGAAAAATTGGAAGCTCTTCTAAATATCGAACCCAAAATCTTGGAGGGACTGGTTATCAACATAGCATTGTTTTTCCAAGAGATAGATCAGTAAACATCTAATATTTATAGATGAAATAAATCTATATTCTGTACCTGGAATTAAAAATAAATAAACTGTCTTAAAGGCATAAATTAAAGGCATATAATTACATACCTTGAGGTGCTAGCTAAAAGTGGATTTGGAATTTTATTGTTTTTTCTGGGTTTAGGCTAAGCTGTTAGCAGAGATCATTTTTACCTAGCTAGCTATAATGTAAATAAGACATCACTTGGTAGAAAATGTTACATATTACGGCACATTATTGTACCAGTAAACAGTAGTAGAAGCTAAAATCTATCATGGTGAGGTAGCAGGGAAACTGAGATGATTTCTCTTTCATCTTACCAGGAAAGAAATCTAGCCAACATGACACTAGAGACTTGGTAGCTTGAAATCCGGGTCACGGCACCAACTGGTTAGAAATTCAACAGAGATAAAGCCAGTAGACAGGAATATGGTTTAAATGGTCATAAAATAAGGAATAAATAAATCAAGAGAATTCTGACTGAAAAAAGACTTAAGAGTCTAATGCTAGCTCACTAAAATGATATTAAAATCTCTCAAGAACCGACTCCTGGCATTATTTAAAATACTCACAGAGCAATGAACCCTCCCTTGTTCTCCATTTCCATTCATTCCCTGATGTAACTATTCACAATCCTTTCTGCCTTCAGAGGAAGTTTGACTAAGTAAAACTCCCATGAGCTCTTTCTAAATGCCAAATAGTGTTTTGTGCCAAAATACTCCTGGCATCTTTATACAGTGTTTAAAGCGAAATAACTTAAATAAAACATAATAAAAATTCCTCTTTTATAGATCTAATTTAAATACATTCTTTTAAACATATTGTACGTTGGATTATGTGCACTACTATATGCAGTCCTAACTGTGAAACGCATGAGAACCATTAAGTTGAAGCTTTTTCTTTCTTTCTTTCTTTCTTTTTTTTCTAAGCAAATACTACAACAGCGATGGTGATGGTGATAACGCAAATGAATTTAGACAAGTAGAGCTTCTGTAGAGAAATGAGAAACCTGAGAAATATGAGACAGAGTATATCACCACAGAAAATATATGAATATTGATATTGAACCTCTATGCTGAGCACCCTTTTTCTATGCCATGCTGTGTAACTGCAATTCATTAGTTTTCTATGTATATTGTATTGTATATAAAAGCAGAGACCATCCATGTGTATAACTCCGATCTCTAATCGTATGAACACACACACAATATGAGCAGAGGTTCAATTTGAGTTGGAGAAATGGTGACTTCACAAACTGTACACACAACTACACACATGGACTTGGATCATCAGTAGGTTTTAATTCGAGGAGTCTCAGTAAAGAGGAAAACGGAGTAGATTTTTCTAAATGGAATGTGAACCGACTGCTTTATTTTTTGGACTTTTGGAATAAACAGAGGCTAAGAAACTGCCAGGCTTGTTGTCTTTCTTCTTTACAGAAATAATGATGGAGTGGGAAAGGGGTGGAGAGAGAGAGAATACGTACGTATGTAGATGTCTTCAGTATGACTGAGAAACACAATGAACAGAGCTCCTTCACTGGGACTGACAGACCCAAAGGCCACACCTCCTTTACTGAAACTGACTGACCCACTGTCTGACAGGCAGAGACGCCACATCTCTCTCTGTTTCTCTATGAACATTTTAAAGTTTATTTATATTTTCATTCATGGGAACAGAGATAAATTCTTCACAGGTACATCACTATCCCTGACTCTTAATTTAGCTGTTTTTATATAAGCAGCTGCATTTGCATATTGGCTCTTCTCCCAGTAATCACTGCCACAGAGCAGTAGCTGAGATACAAACAGCTAAATCAGAGCCACACACATTCTCACATTTTCTAAAACAAACTCTTGCTCTTTTCTACTTATTACAGTGCTATTTTCATAGTAATGGATTAGTCTTTTTAACGCAAAGCACAGAGTTATTTCTGATTTGGTAAAATAACAGATGTGGCTCTGTAGGGTGCCTACCAAAGACACATGACTACTCTCTCACACACACACTCCACACACACACACACACACACACACACACACACACACACACACACACACACACACACACACGCACACACACACATCAACATTATATTCATAAAGCCAGGTTCTGTGGATTTCACTCAAATAAAATAAAAAATGTCTGTGATGTCTTGTTCAGGTTTATTATATATTTTTCACTAGGTGAAGCCACTGGGCAAACAGACTGGCGTGACAGCTGCAGCTCAGCAGACAGGTTCCTCATGCTGTGCGCACTTCCTTATTAGCATAACCAGCTAATCAAATTGGTATCTGACCAAGTGCCAGTCAGTTTGAATGTTTAAATGAACAGTTTAACCATAAATAAGCAAAAAAGCATTTTCAGTTTTTCTTCTTACCTAATATTTAGTTAAAACATGTGCTCTCTGAAGTTTCTTTAGCTTTGCACTTTAACTAGCAGGCCAGCAAGTGAGGCTAATAATAAGACAATTAGTCATCACATATTACAATCTTACTTCAAACTGACAAACTTATTTATGTGGTTCAAAAACAGTAGAGCTAAAAACGGTAGCGGCGGCCATTTTAAAACTAACAATTGTTTTCATTGGATGTGAGAATAAACATTCAGATTTTGCATTTTGTTTAGCGAGATTTGGATTGTACATATGGTTCAAAAACCATCTTGACTACATTTGAGAGAGGAACATTGTTTAAATGTAATTTTTGGTTTCCTCAGCTGTTTAAATATCATTTTTTTCGTTCAGGTCGCTAGCTCTTTATCTGTAAAGACATAATTAGCTCGTGAGATGAATCAAGAGAGTTTGTGATTGTTCAAAATTGCTTGTATCTCAACTTACACACTGAAAGTGGTATTTGAATTTTTACCTCAGGTACCTCATTAACACAACATTGACTATCTAGCATGAACCTAAATAAATAAATAAATAATACCACAACAGATTGTTCTACTTATTTGTTTCTTCATACAGTTTAACCTGAGGTTTCGCTACTGCTAGGTGTCACTCACAAAGTATGTCAATCCTTCAGCTATTTAAAAAAACCTTTAGTTATTTAGTTCGTTATAGATTATTTTTAGCTATTTTCTGCTGGGGTGACATGTAAATTAATGTATATTTATATTTTATTTGTAGCAGCTCTATTTGATACTTGTTTAAATCCTCCTTAAAGACCAGATGTCAATTGTCTGTTCTCTGCTACTCTACAGAGAGAAGCTAAAAGCTAAGCAGCTAATCAATAAAGCCATTAGTCCTAGAGTGTGAAGTTCTATCACTGTTCTTCAATGATACACTAACATTTGGTCAAACTTTACATAAAGCGAACAGAGTTAAACACTCCCACCACACACACACACACACACACACACACACACACACACACACACACACAAAAGACTGCTTCCTTTTTTTTTCGATGATTTGATTTATAATAATTTATTCTCTTAATTGAAATGTCACCATGCAGAAAAAAATAAAGAATGCTAAATCCAAACATCATTATGATGTCTCCTGTCTCCATGTTCATCAGTAAGGGTCCTAACAATTAAAGGAGCGATTTGTAATATTTTGAGCCCTCTTAATGACCTTGGCCTTCAAGACAAAAATGCCTTCAGTGTTGAATGCACTTCATGGGTCGACATTGCGCATTTTTAATGAGTTTTCTTTTGAAGAAAAGAACAGAGCTGAGATAGTGTGGGGCTCATTTCTGGGCCAGAAAAATGGAAACAAAAGCCTGAAACTGGGAAATAATACATACTGAAATATGTTTCACATATTTTGGGATTCAAACTTTAAGAGACACAATTGAAATGACTTGATTATACTATTATCTGAAAGTATTTTAAACATTACAAATGGCATATTTAAGGTAATAAGCAGCAACAAAATGGTGTGCTACATTTTTTTTAAACCATTCACTATTATTAGAGAGCTGACCTATCTGATAAAGTTAGCTTTCCTGGGTCATTTCTTTAGGTAGCATTTGTGAGTAATAAAAAGTCTATAACATTAATGTGTTCAAAATTGAAATGCAGAATCTGAATAGAATTGAAAGTCAAGTCTCCTCTTCCTCTTTACCCTATTTAATCTGGAATTCTGCTGGATTTGTCATGTTAAATTATTCACAGCTTTTTTTTCATTTCTGTTCTTTTCCTAAAGAGAGATAGATATAGTAAATTCTTCAGTAATGAATTCTGCACATGCTGATCTAAAACCACTTTAAATGATTAGACACAATGTGCATTAACCTCAGAGCAGAAGAAACATTGGGAGCCAACAGTGACATCTAGTGGCTAAATTGTAGTATTACACTAAACATTGTCAATGATAATGAGACACGTTCACTTAAATTATACTATATACAGGGCTATCAAGTGACACTCATTTTGGTCTTTTGTCACGCTCTCCCGCCACACATTGTATTTCTCACGCAGAAAAACGTACTATTTAATTTGCCGCATATTGCCCACAATGTATCAGTCCGCACCGCTGTCTCTATGAAACCGGGCAGGAATCAAGCGCGTCTCCCCTGGAGTTCTTAGTCGAGCCTGACACTTATCAGCCAATCAAAAAAGAAGCTACACAATAGCCAATCAGAAAATAGCACTATTGTATATGGGTAAGATTTAACGCAACAACCAATGAAAAAAAAAGCAAATCCTGGAATTGTTCAGCATCATCCTCGCTCACACACAGAGAAAAGCACTGGAGCTGCGAGCATCACTTTGAGCACAGAGTAAGTCATGATCTCCTGTTGTAATGTTACAACAAATTCACAACTTGTTTGACACAAACAATGACATTGTGACTGCTGTTAGAGACGTTTCCCAGATAATCAGCATCAGTTTTTCATGAGTGTCTGTAACTTAGCCAACAGTTTTACAGCCTGTTCACTGACAACACCTGCTCAGAACAAGTAGTCTAGGGCCAGTGGTTCTCAAACTGAGGGCCCTGAGATGGTGCCGGGGCCCCGGTTCACTGACAACACCTGCTCAGAACAAGTAGTCTAGGGCCAGTGGTTCTCAAACTGGGGGCCCTGAGATGGTGCCAGGGGGCCCCGGTTCACTGACAACACCTGCTCAGAACAAGTAGTCTAGGCCAGTGGTTTTCAATCCGGGGCCCTTGAGATGGTGCCAGGGGGCCAGGGTTCACTGACAACACCTGCTCAGAACAAGTAGTCTAGGCCAGTGGTTTTCAATCCGGGGCCCTTGAGATGGTGCCAGGGGGCCAGGGTTCACTGACAACACCTGCTCAGAACAAGTAGTCTAGGCCAGTGGTTCTCAAACTCGGTGCCAGAAAATATATGAGTAATAGAGGCTCCTGGTTCCTTTTTTTTCAAAGGTGACTGGACTGAACCCAATTTGGGAGGCTATCAAAGATCGTACGCAGCCTTGGTTTTAGTGCTTCCACACTCTAATACTGATACAGAGAGGGTATTTTCTAATGCTGATGCTGATGGAGGGTGGGGGGGGGGGGGGGGGGGTTTGCAGTGGTTTGAGATGTCACTTTTGCCTGTCTTCAAAACTTGAGAGCCCTGATTATATATATATATATATATATATATATATATATATATATATATATATATATATATATATATACATACATATATATATATATATATATATATATATATATATATATATATATATATATATATATATATTTAGAACCATAATCAAGACAAGCTGATGTTTGTGCAATGTTTTTACATTTTTAGGTATGATTCAGCCAAAAATAAAAAATAAAAAATAATAATAATTTATGTAATCAGAATCAGAAGATATTTCTGAAGAATCAGAAGATACAAATTCTGGATAGATACATGCATACTTAAAAAAAACCGAATTTAAATGTTGTTAATTATTAATTGTGACACGTGATATATGAGGACACTATCAGTGTTACCATCTATTCATGGATACTGTTGTTGTCTTCAACAATAATGTGTAAATCCGTTAAAAAATACCCAAATGACCCAAAATCGCCTAAATGTATATGAAATAAAAAGATTTTAATTACGAATTGAACTATTTACTCCCGGCATCCTAGTGACGTCATATATCACGTGACAGTAGTCAGCTGACAACAAAGAAGCCGGAAGTTTTGACTTCAGATGAATGTGTGTGTGTTTTGTTTGTAATAAAACTGCAAACTATGAACGATTATTGATTTATTAAAACTCGGTGCAACTCGAATTGAAAATATAAACGGTAAGTTTTTTTTATTGTTATTATAAACCTAGTCACACAGATAAATAAACATGTTGTTGATCTGTTTATAGTGTTTATATGTTTATAGCGTAAGAAATTAATAAAAACTCAACGTAAATGTTTAACTTTTAATATTTATAGATTGTTTATGATTATTTTAGTTTTTTAAATAATAATTTTTTATTTTAAATAATATTTTTTGTTTAGCAGCACCGAATGAACTCGGATTGATCGAATAGGCCATGTTGTTCTACAAATAATAAAATAATTGGGCATTTAATAGTTAAATTTACAAAAATAATACGAATAATAATAAAAAAAATGAATATGCAGATTATTTCTAAGCTGTAACCCCGCCCATAAAGTGTAGGCCACGCCCCGCGCACGTGCCTGAAGCGCGCGCTGTCTGACACTGAGAAGAAGAAGAAAATTCATAATGTCGCTTGATGTAAAATAATAATAATAATAATAATAATAGTAATCAGTTTAGGATATTCATCTTCTACCGCTTATCCGAGCTACCTCGTGTCACGGGGAGCCTGTGCCTATCTCAGGCGTCATCGGGCATCAAGGCAGGATACACCCTGGACGGAGTGCCAACCCATCACAGGGCACACACACACACACTCACTCATTCACTCACGCACAATTTTTCCAGAGGTGCCAATCAACCTACCATGCATGTCTTTGGACCGGGGGAGGAAACCGGACTACCCAGAGGAAACCCCCGAGGCACTGGGAGAACATGCAAACTCCACACACACAAGGTGGAGGCGGGAATCAAACCCCGACCCTGGAGGTGTGAGGTGAACGTGCTAACCACTAAGCCACCGTGCCCCCAGTTTAGGATATTAGTATTGAAATCACACGTTTGTATGAATTAAACAGTGCCTACAGTTTACACAGTGACTTGTATGACCGGCTTCATCATTCAAATCTAATAAACAAAATAAAAAATATAAATATTACATTTTATTAGAATTTAATTGATGTTTATGGAAGGAGTCTCCAGTCTCAGTGCTTTGTTAGTTTTCTCACACAACAAAGTCTTAAGGACAGAGGACTCTGGATTCTTAGTAACATGATTAGATCAGGGCTTTGTAAGGATCTGGTGAATAAACTAATCAGCAGCTTCGTGTGATATCACGGAGAAGTCGATCCACCCTGTTACTGATTATTTTCCTACAACAGCAGAAGCATACATTATTTATTCCTTACTAGTCAGGATTTACGGAAAGACCAATGCTGACTTCATCTGCATTGTGCTGTTGAATGAAAACCGCAGTATGAATGAAGAAGATTTCGAAACTGTGTGATGTAACTAAGCTGTGTGAACTGATTACGTAGCTGTCTTACATTAACACATGTCCAATACCAATGAGTCAGGATATTTTTAAGTCTGTTATCAAGACTGATGTCCAAGCTTAGGATCAAAATGTGAATTTAATTTTCTTTTGTCAATTTGTTGTTTACAAACAAAAACAGAAATATTTAGTTGGCAAAAAAAAAAATTGATTGAACTTTGATATAATACCCACCCCTCTCTCTCTCTCACTCTGATGAACAGAGATGGAGTTGCTGTTTGATCCCTCTTATTTCCTCAAAAATTCCTCTAATGGCACAAACACCACCGACCTGACATATGGCTTTGTGTCCTGCGCCGTCTCCGTCCTCTTCTACGGGAGCAACTTTGTTCCTGTAAAGAAGATCGACACTGGTGATGGTGAGGTACAAACCTTTTGTGTGTGTGTGTGTGTGTGTGTGTGTGTGTGAGAGAGAGTGTGAGAGAGAGTGTGAGAGAGAGTGTGAGAGAGAGTGTGAGAGAGAGTGTGAGAGAGAGTGTGAGAGAGAGTGTGAGAGAGAGTGTGAGAGAGAGTGTGAGAGAGAGAGAGTGTGAGAGATTAACTGCATTGCTGAATATTTCAAGCATGATCTACTGGAAAGTTTGGGCCATGTGCAATTGTGAAAGTTGATCTACTTGTTTCATTGATTAAGTATACTGTCAATGGACATACTGTGTGTATGTGTGTGTGGGTGGGTGTGTGTGTTTTAGGCATGTTTTTCCAGTGGGTTCTTTGTGCTGCTATATGGACGGTGTCTTTGATTGTGAACATCATCTTGGGCAGCCCAAAGTTCTGGCCTCTGGCAATGCTAGGAGGAGCTATCTGGGCTACAGGTAACTCAAACTCCAACAATCATTAAATCAAGTTCTCTCAGGATTCCCCTTTGAGTCAGCTTTCCTTCAGTATCCACTAATATTTGAAGTCTTCAGTTTAACTTGTCTTTTTTGGTGAACAGTTTCTCCAAAAAAGAATATACAGTAAAGCACATAAAGCCGTGAAAACTTGTCTTGTGTGTGTGTAGATGTTTTTTTGAACTGAATATACAGCTAGTAAGTCTGACTACATGGTGACCTTCAGGAGCTGCATATAGAAGAGCAGGGATCCTCTTTGTGGAATTTGAAAAAGAGTCTTCTAGTGAAGTTTAGTTACAGAACTTTGGATAATGTGCTTATGGTTTATTCTCTGCTATATTGGGCAAGAATGACTCAACACATGCAGTAGCGAAAGGTGCAGACTAACTCACTTAAAGAAGTGGGATGAAAATCCAAAATCTGCCATTCAGCAATTTTTCACACAAGATACTTCACATTCTTCCTGTTTTCTTTTAGGCAATATCACAGTTGTGCCCATAGTTAAGACCATTGGACTCGGCCTAGGTCTATTAATATGGGCTTCCTTCAACCTCCTCATGGGCTGGGCCAGCTCACGGTAAGCTTAGAGAAACAACAAACGAACATGTGCTTAAAAAAATAGACATTAAATGTATATATGTCTTTGTGTATAATAGTAAATCTACCAAATGCTGGAAAGAACGCTTCAAAAAGGACATTTGTTTATATATATATATATATATATAATAAATATATATATATATTTAATCAACATGTAGTTCATATTAAGTGATTAAATTCCTCAGTAATGAATTCTGCACACGCTGCTCTGAAACCACTTTAAACAATAAGATTCCATGTGCATTAACCTGAGAGCATAAAAAGACAAGACATTGAGATAGCTGGCATCTAGTATTACACAAAACGTTGTCAACACTAATGAGACAGGTTCACTTTAATTACATATCCAATATATATTTTTAGCACCATAATTAAGAAAAGGTGACATTCTAACATTTTGTGAATTCAGCCAAAAATTAACAACAATAGTTTAAGTAACTTCCAGTTGTTTGTAATACCTTTAAATCTGTGTTCTCAGATTTGGCTGGTTTGGCATCGAGGCGGAGAAAGTCACCAAACCAACACTTAACTACTGTGGAGCCGGCTTGTGTTTGTTTAGGTACCGCACAAACACACAGTAGTTTTTATCTTCATAGAACAATTTCTGTTCATTTCTGACTGCGTTCTGTTGTCACCCTCAGCGCCATCGTGTTCTTCTTTGTGAAAAGTGATGGTCAGAGACCTCCTTCACCTGAAGAGACTCCGCTGTTAATAGACAACGTATGTCTTCTGGTCGTGTGTGTATAACATGCTGAATAGGATAAGATAAATTATTAATTAAGATATTAATCCCTGAATTAGAGAAGCTGCTTGTTAATATTCTACGTCCAGGTTTTGTACTCTTTTATTTCATCCTAGTGGTATTGCTTCTAGTAAAACAAAGTATTTGTGATCTTCTGTGCATCAGAGTGTGAATGCTGACCATCAATCATCAGATAACTCGTGGGTGGACATGCTGCCGCCCTTCACCAAGCGCCTGGTGTGAGTATAGAAATGAATCTGGACAGAGGAAAGTTTTACAGAAAGCAGGAATTATAAACTAGGATAGATGAACAGAAGATGTTTTCATATAGTAAAACTACAAAAGTTTGTGCACCCCAAAGACAAACTGAAGCCCAATATGTAATAACAAATCATTTATAGTAAGATAGATTGTAAATATCTCACTTTTTCAGATATTAAATTTGTACAATATTAATTTATTCTGTTATACTCTTCTTTTTTTGTCGCCTAACTGATGTCGTTTATACACTAACGATCCTGTTTCTGTCTCAGAGGTTCGCTACTTGCCGTAGGTGCAGGATTACTTTACGGCTCGTCGTTCATCCCTGTGCTGTACATCAAAAACCATGCAGCTCAGCAGGACAGCCAGTATGACGGGGCGAGTCAGTTTGGTAAGTCTGTGTCAACATTTCTCCCTTAAGATTAACACAATGCACAGCGAAGGGATTAATTTCCTCATCCAACACTCCCCAGAGAGGTTTATTCCTCTGAGAATAGTAACAATTACAGATTTCAAGGTTCCATTTAAAGCTGTGCAAAGTCAGAGGAACAAATTATTTCCTGCTTTCATTTACGTTATAGCAGCTGAAAATGTAGACAGAACGGTATAGAAGCTATAGTGCAAAAAAAAAAAAAATCACTGACACTTCCATTGTGTTCAACCTGAATAATGTGTTTATATTCATCCATATTCATTATTGTGTGTGTATGTTGTTTTCAGATCTAGATTACGTCTTTGCTCAGTTCAGCGGGATCTTCCTCACCAGCACTGTGTATTTCTTTATCTATTGCGCCTGTAAAAAGAACAAACCGCAAGTTTTCCCTAAAGCCATACTACCAGGTAGGACACACGTGAATGAGGACACACAGCAGAAGTTCTGGAACATCATCTGTGTTTTGTAGAGTAGATTGTCATCGTCCGGTCCTCGTGTCTATTCTGTCCTGCACAGGGTTTGTTTCCGGAGTGATGTGGGGCGTCGCCACATGCTGCTGGTTCCTGGCCAATCACTACCTGAAGCCAGTGGTGAGCTTCCCGATCATCACCACGGTGAGTAACACAATCGCTGACAGTCAGCCCATGTTCTTTATGATGAAAATCAACACATTCATTACAACAGTGTCAACAATTTGTTTTTTGACAGGTTCCTGGGCTTATTGCTGCTTTGTGGGGGGTTGTTGTGTTTAAGGAAGTAAAAGTAAGTGTGTTTGTGTGCTTGTGTGCGTGAGTGTGAGTCTCTTTGTGTGCGTGCGTGCATGAGTCTCTTTGTGTGTGTGTGTGCATGAGTCTCTTTGTGTGTGTGTGTGCATGAGTCTCTTTGTGTGTGTGTGCATGAGTCTCTTTGTGTGTGTGTGCATGAGTCTCTTTGTGTGTGTGTGTGCATGAGTCTCTTTGTGTGTGTGTGTGCATGAGTCTCTTTGTGTGTGTGTGTGCATGAGTCTCTTTGTGTGTGTGTGTGCATGAGTCTCTTTGTGTGTGTGTGTGTGTGCATGAGTCTCTTTGTGTGTGTGTGTGTGTGCATGAGTCTCTTTGTGTGTGTGTGTGTGTGCATGAGTCTCTTTGTGTGTGTGTGTGCATGAGTCTCTTTGTGTGTGTGTGTGCATGAGTCTCTTTGTGTGTGTGTGTGTGCATGAGTCTCTTTGTGTGTGTGTGTGCATGAGTCTCTTTGTGTGTGTGTGTGCATGAGTCTCTTTGTGTGTGTGTGTGCATGAGTCTCTTTGTGTGTGTGTGTGCATGAGTCTCTTTGTGTGTGTGTGTGCATGAGTCTCTTTGTGTGTGTGTGTGCATGAGTCTCTTTGTGTGTGTGTGTGCATGAGTCTCTTTGTGTGTGTGTGTGTGTGCATGAGTCTCTGTGTGTGTGTGTGTGTGTGCATGAGTCTCTGTGTGTGTGTGTGTGTGTGCATGAGTCTCTTTGTGTGTGTGTGTGTGCATGAGTCTCTTTGTGTGTGTGTGTGCATGAGTCTCTTTGTGTGTGTGTGCATGAGTCTCTTTGTGTGTGTGTGCATGAGTCTCTTTGTGTGTGTGTGCATGAGTCTCTTTGTGTGTGTGTGCATGAGTCTCTTTGTGTGTGTGTGTGTGTGCGTGAGTCTCTTTGTGTGTGTGTGTGTGCGTGAGTCTCTTTGTGTGTGTGTGTGTGCGTGAGTCTCTTTGTGTGTGTGTGTGTGCATGAGTCTCTTTGTGTGTGTGTGTGTGCGTGAGTCTCTTTGTGTGTGTGTGTGTGCGTGAGGCTCTTTGTGTGTGTGTGTGTGCGTGAGGCTCTTTGTGTGTGTGTGTGCGTGAGGCTCTTTGTGTGTGTGTGTGCGTGAGGCTCTTTGTGTGTGTGTGTGCGTGAGGCTCTTTGTGTGTGCGTGTGCGTGAGGCTCTTTGTGTGTGCGTG